>NW_024087880.1:0-27205 GCF_009730915.1 Dioscorea cayenensis subsp. rotundata
TTGATAATGTTGCGGTGAGTGGGATCGGGATGCTAACGGAAGGTGGAGTTTGAGATTGAAGCTAAAGGAATCGGAAGAAAGCATTGAATCACAAAGTTTAGCAACAGAGGAGACCAAGAAGGAAATTAAGCCTACGAGGGTATCCTGATTGTGTCAATATGTTAATACTAACTCTATTTGGCGATACCTTAGTAGTAGTAGAACATATTGATTATGATGAGCGAGGTCGTATAAAGAGGTGAGTGTAGAGTAAAAGAAGCATCAGAATGGTTGATTGCCATAAATGAGGAGATACAATCTCTAGTAAAGAACGGAACCTGGGAACTAGTTCCATTACCGAAGGATGTAAAACTAGAGGGATGCAAATGGGTGTTCAAGAAGAAAGAAGGGATTCCTGGGGTTGAGCTAGCAAAGTTCAAAGTAAGGCTTGTGGCAAAGGGTTTCTTACAGAAGAAGAGAATTGATTATCATGAAGTATTCTTGCCAGTTGTGAAGCACAAAATAATTCGGGTTCTTTTAGCCATTGTAAGTGCTTTTGATTTGGAGTTAGAACAACTTGATGTCAAAATAACTTTTTTACATGGGAATATGGAGGAACTGATTTATATGTCACAACCAGAGGGATTTCTTGTTTCTGGAAAGGAAGACTGTATATGTTTACTGAAAAGATCTCTATATGGGTTAAAGCAATCCCTGAGGCAGTGGTATAAAAGGTTTGATGCATTCATGGTTTCTCATGATTTTATCTGTAATGAGTATGATAATTGTGTTTAGTTAAGAACGCTTCTAGATGGTTCCTTTATATATCTGTTCCTATACATGGATGACATGTTGATTGTAGCTAAGAATAAAGCTGAAATTGATAGTTTGAAGGGATTATTGAGCAATGAGTTTGAAATGAAAAATTTAGGTGCAACCAAAAAGATGTTGGGCATGGAGATTTGAAGAGTCAAGAAAGCAGGATTGTTATATGTTTCACAAGAAAGTACATTGAAAAGTTGTTGCAGTCTGTTTAGATGGAACACTCAAAGTCAATTAGTACTCCTTTGGCAGCACACTTTAAATTTGATGCTGGTACCTTACCTAGTACAAATGATGAGAGGGATTACGTGAGTACAATCCCTTATTCAGATGTTGTTGGTAGCTTGATGTATGAAATAGTATGTACTAGGCCAGATTTGGCTCATGTAGTTAGTGTGGTAAGTAGGTTTATGAGTAATCCAGGGAAGGCTCATTGGAGGCAATTTAATGGATTGTGTGATACCTAAAAGGTACAAGTGATATTTGCTTGGTTTATGGTAGTGATGGTTGTACTGGTGGTCTTGTTGGCTATACAGATTCTGACTATGGTGGAGGCTTTTTTGAGATGAGATATTTGACTTGTTATATCTTTACCCTATCTGGGTGTGTCATTAGTTGAAAAACAACACTTCAGTCTACAGTTGCTTTGTCTACCACTGAAGCAGAATACATGTCATTGACAAAAGGGGTGAAGGAAGGCATATGGGTGCATGGTCTTATTGATAGTTTGGGCTTGAATGTGTAGAGACCAATTATTTATTGTAATAGTCAGAGCGCATTAAGCTTGGCGAAGAATCCAGTCTATCATGAAAGATCAAAGCATATTTATGTCAGGTTGAACTTCATTCGGGATGTTATTGAAGACAAACGGCTCTCCATAAAGAAAATAGCCACAACAAACAATCCAGCAGATATGTTGACGAAGCCTTCGTCTACAGAAAAGTTCAAGTATAGCTTGGACTTGGTGAATATCAGCACAACATGAGGCCCTTCGGGGTGTGGATAGCAGGGGGATGTTCTTGGTTCTTGATGCATGAGAAAATTCAAGTCAAGTGGAGATTTGTTGAGATGTCTTGAATTTGATTGTAATGGTAACCCTATCCAAATAATGACTCAACCCGAATTTACGGAGTTAACCCAAATTAGAAAATTCAATGTAGATCTGTGGTGGCCTTTTGGCTTGGGCTTGCCCAACAGACTGATCCATTGTGGGTTATATTATTATATTTTAATTCGGATATATATAGGTTTTTTTCTATATCGTCTATATGTGTTTTTCTCTCGAAAGAGAAAAATAAGAAATCTCTATCTTCCTGCCTGTGGACGTAGGTCACACCGAACCACGTAAATCTCTGTGTGCTATTATTTTTCTTTTGTATTTCTCCATATTATTGCTCTGTTTGGCATAACAAAAAAGTTTTTTATTTAAATAACTCAAAACAAGATTGAAGCAAGGATACTTGTATGATAAAATAAAATTTTGTTTTATTTAATATATCTACATTAAAAACGATCAAATATGTAAATATGATATAAATATGTAATACCTCGAGAAACAAATGATAGAAATGGTTGGTTTGATTGAGTCAATGGAAGTTGTTAGGAAAACATATTTTTCATGTTTTATCTTTGGAATTTTAGATATTGAAATTGAACATTTCAATCTATTTATAAAATGGATAGAACAAAATAAACAATAATTTAATATTTAATCATTATTTTAATTTGTGAAACATAAGCTGCCCTTTTTTAAAATATTGTTTTGTAATTAATTATCAAAATAGATATTTATATAATTATTTAGAAAATAGGCATTTTTTTAACATTAAATTTTATTTTTTTTAAAAAAAATTGTGAGTTCCACTAATTATTTAACATTAATTTTTTTTAAAAAAAACTGTAGATCCCATTATTTTTTAATATTAAAATTTATTTTTTTGATCATGCGGTGGATCCTACTAGTATTTTTAAGGGAAAATTACTGTTTACCCATTATGAATTTCAAAATTTTCCAAACTGCCCCTGCAAGTTTTGAATACTTCGGACAACCTTTTCATTATTATTTCACTTGTTTTTTGCCTTTTGTAGGTCACTCGGGCATTGTCCATGTTGTGAAGTTCCTTCTTTGCCCTTGAAATGGTGAGAAAAAACAGCCCAATCACATCATGTCAAACCTTTTTGTATACCTTTTTGCATTTTTTTTTTGCGTTCGTTTTCTCAAACAAAGTTTGGAAGACTTAGCCCCTTGGATTGTTGGAGTTTTCAATTCCTTCCCCTTTGGTCTGTTCGATTTGAGTCTGCCGGTTGCCCAATAAGGTGAGAATTTCTTCTTTTCCCGGTCCTCACATTGATCATATATCCTGTGAGAAAGAGTAACAATTTATAAAAATGCAGGTTTATTATGGAGAGTTTTTGTACTATTGCTAGATACAACAGTGAAAGGTAAGTGCTAGTGTTCACAGCACTGACTTTTTGGTAATCAGTGTTAGCGGAGATATGTGAGCGATGGGGTCTCGATGTTTCCCGTGCCAGAGTGAAGTTTATCACACCTGATGGACATAAAACAGTTTGTTCAATAGAAAATGAGATTGTCTTCCAGTGCATGTGTCACGTGTACTCTTTCTTCAAATGCGCTGCAGTCGATCTAGTGGTTGAGACAAATGATGTGCCATTGTCGCATCCTAATGAAAACGATTTTTTCTCGTTGTAAAGTTCTTTTCCTTTATGTTTTATGTTTACATAGTTGTAGAATTTAATTATTGCTTAATTATCCTAGTTTTCACTTAAAAGTATATGTTTTCGCTTAATTAATCTAGTTTCCACTTAAAAAATATGTTTCCGTACAAAACAAAGCAAAATGATAACTTTTGTTATCCATTTCCCATCCCAATTTTCGTTTAAATTTATCCAATTGCCTTTTAAAAATGTTCTTTTCTGCTTAAGTTTTTCTGTTTCCTTTTAAAATATTAATTTTCTATTTAAAGTTTATAGTTTCCGTTTAAACGTTTATGTTTCCGCTTAAAATATTGATGTTTTCCGTTTAAATTGAAGTGGTGGAAAGAATTCAAATTTTGCGAGCATATCCGTTCCACCTCATGGTGACCCTAACTGTATGACAACGTTTTCTAGCGTTGACCATTTCAGATACTCACTTCGAAATTTTGCAATCAAACAGAATTTTGACTTCAAATTTATAAAGAATGAAAAACACTGGGTGACTGTAGAATTCGCTGCCGCTGGTTGTCCATGGAACCTTCATGCATGAAAGAAATATAATAAGAATACTTTCAGAATTAAGACAATGCACCCGCCATACACTTGCGGTGGTTGAATTGGATCGGTGACCCATTCGAAAATGTCCAAAAAATGGATAAGCGCACGAGTCATTCAAAAGCTTAAGGACCATCTCTTGTACAAGGCCATCGACATTCAGAAGGCATGTTACGGGAACATGATGTCCACATTCCATACAAGCAAGCTTGGTTGGCTAAAGAGTATGCTCTGGTAATCCTCGACGGCAGTGACATCTCCAGCTATAATTTGTTGTTTTGGTATACAGATAAGGTGGTTCAAACAAACCCTGGCAGCATTATGATTGTGGAAAGAGACGGTATTGTTCTTTCCGTGCATGTATCATGGGATTCAAGAGGGCTGGCAGGCCGCTGTTTTTTCTCGATGGTACCCACCTCCTTGGAAAGTATCGGGGTACTCAATTGGGTGCAATAGGCAAAGATGGAAACAATGGTTTTTTCCACGTCGCCTTCGGTATTGTCGACAACGAGACCGATGCCAATTGGACGTGGTTCATTTCGAAGTTAGGTGATGTTTTATACGATTAAGGAGATTATGAAGAGATAATTACATTTGTGTCAGACAGGTCTAAGGGCCTTGTTAACGCCATTGCAAAGGTCTTCCCTTTTTTGTTACATGCATACTGCCTTCGATACTTGGAGGCCAATTTTATGAAAGCCAATGTTAGACTTGGGAAGACATTGAAAGAGGAGTGCTGGTCCATATAGTTTCGTATTACGTGGGCATCCACATCTAAAGAATTCTATGATACCGTGAATGAACTGCATGGCACATCACCTGAAGCCTATCATTGGTTAATTCATAAATCAGATATGTCGCATTGGTCAAATAATCTGTTCAAAGGTGAACATTGGGGCGAGATGTATACAAATGTGGCAGAGTCGTTCAATGCATAGATCAAAGAATCTCGGCATTTACCGGTGACGAAAATGATTTACTCCATACGGTATCTGAATGTTGATTTTATTTAACATTTAAAAATGGTTCTTATCCTTTAAACTTGTTTGTTTTTTATTAAATAATGTTGTTTATGTTTAACTATAAAGGTAATCGCTTAATGTCTTTTCTTATTATTTAAAAATGTTTGTTACTGATTAAATTTCAGTGTCTTAGCTTAACAGTATTTAAGTATACGTGTTCTACATCATACAGGTTCATGCTCGTGCGCATATTATGCTCCCGCTGTAAGGAAGAGAACAAATGGGAAACTTACTCATGTCGCATGTGGCAAGTTTATGATATCCCGTGCAAATATGCTTGCACTGCAATTATGCAGACAGATACCAACATTCATCAATTTATTAGCGGTAATTACTTCACTGTCAACAATTACAAATTAGCGTATAAGGAAGCTATTTTCCCTATACCAGACCATGACAAGCCTACGGATGACAATTGAGAACTGCATTTGCGTCCGCCTCATGAGAAGGCAACCTAGGCGTCCTAAACAGAAGAGGATCGAGTCGCAAGCGCCCGAGGTCCGCGAGTTACATTGCAGCCACTGCCACGCATCAGGTCACAATTGTAGATCTTCCAATGAAACTGTCACTGAGTAGACATTGTAAATAAACACAAATTTAAACAGCAAAAATCTTATTTACGTGTCAATCTTTGATCTTTAAAATAGAGTCTTTGTCTCTTAAACATTTTACTTAAACATTTTGAGGAAGGTAAACGGAATATCTTATCTTAAACATATAAGCATTATCTTAACAATAAAGCGATTATGTTAAATAGATACATTGATATTTAACTAGAAACAATTATATTTAAACATAAAAAGTGATTATTAAACGAGAACACTGAAAGTTAAATAGAAACAATGATATTTAAACAGAAACCACAATGTTTTCAATGTAAACATAAACGTTGATTATTAAACAGAAATAATGTGTTAACGTTGGGGGAAGGGAGGAGGGGGTAGAGGGTTTCTCCAGCGCTGAGGAATATGTGTGCGGTTGGGCTGGAAGTAGGGGAACGACGTTGAGTGCCCTTTGAAGAGGTTGGCCTCTCATCTTGCCTTCGAGCCAGTGGTTCGGGAGCAATAGCATCCCTCCGGCGAGTGGCCCTAACAAAGATTTCTTCATCCGCAGTCACTGCGACCAGCTCAAAAAACTAACATATGTAAACAACGCAATCTCAGTAAAATTATTAAATTTAAACAATAACAAATATTTTTAAACATTTAACTCATATTTTTAAACGATATCCCATATATTTAAACAACAAAACACTAATTTAAACACTAAAGCATATTTTTAAACAGAAACTACTATTGTTAAAAGATAACGACAAAAATTAGTTAGAAACTACTATTATTAAACGATAACAGTATTCCAGACAGTTGTAACACATTGTTCATGATTTATTACCCCCTTTCCTTCGAGAGATGACAACATGG
The DNA here is from genome assembly GCF_009730915.1 of Dioscorea cayenensis subsp. rotundata. Lineage (NCBI taxonomy): Eukaryota > Viridiplantae > Streptophyta > Magnoliopsida > Dioscoreales > Dioscoreaceae > Dioscorea > Dioscorea cayenensis. The sequence goes on from NW_024087880.1 coordinate 6,515, forward strand.
TTTCTATCGACGCTTGCTTCCGATAACTATTTTCACCGTAACACAGCATCCTTGGGGCCAAAACATACATTCTTTCCAGTGCCAGTCAGCTCATAAAACTGTAAGGTACCCCGTGTTGGTCTTCTTCCCAGTGCACCTTGCTTGCACTTGAACAGCCATTTGTGGAACATCCTCCATAAGGCACTTGTACATCGCTTGCTCCCATATGTATCTTCCCATATCAGGCAGATCATCGACATAATCAGCGGTCCAATTCGGAACCAAGCATGAGGTATTTGGGAAGAGGATTGCACCCATTAGGTACACCATTAGGAGTTTGACAAAATTTTCTTCTTTTCCCCTCTGCCGAACAAGTAGCTCAAGTGTTCTCTTGATGGAGTCTCTTTGTCTCTCGTAGGTTTTCAATTAATAACTTTGTTCAAAAGCTGAGTGTATTTTCTTCTTCTGAAATACGACTGCGTCTCCATCACATCACAGACCAAGAATGAGAGCCACATCTTCAGGCCTGAAACTCAGCAGGCTTGTTCTGATCCTAAATTTATTGGTGCGGTCATCGTACTTTTGCAAGAAGAGAATCATGAAAGGGCCCTCTCTTGGATGACCTCCTAGTGTCGTCCACTCATGTGAACTTTTAATTCACCCACAGTCTTCACTACCGGTGTCAAGTAGCATCGCCCATTAACTAGGTTTACCGCCATAATCACAAACCTGCGATAATAAAAATACATTAAGCAGTATTCAAAACATCTTAAAAGAAAAGATAAGTTTTTTAACAGATACCTCAATTATTAAACGGAAACATCACTTTTTAAACAAATACCTCTTTTCTTAAACAGAAACCACAATTCTTAAATAGAAACATCATTTTTTTAAACTAAACCTCATTTTTTAAACGCAAATCTCATTTCTAAAATTGCAACCATATCAAATTAAAGGGGAAATATACATTATACACATTTCACAAAATAACAATTGAAAAATCTCTTTCAATTTTGTACATAGAAGAAAATGAAAAACAAAACAAAACCCTAGTCGATAAATCTCCCTGCAAACTTTAATATTATCCAATAAAAATAGAACCATAAAACAAACCGAAAAATCTCTCTTTATAACAGAATAGTTTTATAAATAAAACCATAATCACAACTTCTTCAATGACGGCCACCTCGGCTCAATACCTTAGATTGCAAACTGATGACATGCCAAATAGTTGAGCGGGACTTCTCCTTCGAGACACTGGTGGAAAGGGAAATTCCAGCTCTACAGAGGATGTCTAGGCACAAACAACTTTGGAAAGAGAAAAACTGAAAAGGCGAAGAGAGAAAAAAAAAACGTAAACGACGCTAGTAATAGTTATCTCTTGGAATTACCCTAAAAGAAAAACCCTCCACTTCCTCTCAATCCGGAAAAATGATTGCAGTGGGCATTATGGTCAAACCACGTCGCATTGCCACGACTTCCCATTCAAGGGGCAATTTCGTCTAGAAAATTCAAAAATAATTTTGTTAACCACCATTACATGCTTTGGGGGTTTGGAAAACATTGTTTTTTAAAAAGAAAGGATTTTTAGGGATACACAAATTTAGGGGTTGTGTTTGTGTATATTGCAAACTTAGAGGGGTTTTTTTTTGGGAATTTCATGTATTTTTAAATTAAATCCCATATAATTTCATAAAATTTCTTTATAACTAGTTTGTTTTCACTTCTACTCTCATATTTCTACTTCCACTAATTCTAACAAATTATTAATAATTTAAATAATTTAAATATTTTTCCATAATAACAAAATATTAAATATTAAAAAAAAAGCTTAACACGTAAAAATTACTCCCACAACTAAAACAAATTCAATTGATATTTTGAATGGATGAAAACAATTACATATATTATAAAATGATTCAACAAGTACAATATTTAGATTATATTACGACATACGACTTGGGCTAGATGCATTTAGACAAATTTTAACGATTGTGACTTTTATTTCGACATAAACTACAACACTTTGGCTGACCGTCTTCCTTTATGTCAATCTCATTACGAATTATAGTGAATTTTGGGTATTCTAAAGGTTGTAAGATCAGCACATAGACTTGAACTATTATAGGGGTTTAAGTATCTCTCATTTGACATTGCTTGAAATTTTTTATGGTATATATTAAAAATTATTTCAAGTTTATAAACATTATTTACGAATTAGTGAAAGTAGAAATAAAGAAGAAAAAATGAAAATAAAACTACTTAAATTTTTTTTATAAAATTATAAAAAAGCTTCCGTGTAAAATTATTTTTTAATTTAAAAAACTAGTAGAACCCAACATGATTTTGAAAAAATGAAAGTTAATATTAAAAAATAAAAAATACATATTTTGGTAAATAATTATAAAACTATCTATTTTGGTAATTAATTAAAAAAAATAATATTTAAAATAAAGAAAGCCCCATAAGCCCCCAAAATAAACTCTACCAAAATGCGAACAATCCTCCAATTTTTTTATTCTTAATTCTTCTTTACTTTCTAATAAAGTGACTTGTCTATCCAATTATTATAAAACAGTATTAAATTCTGAAAAAAGAACCTACGTTGTCCTTGTGAAAGATTCTCTCATGTGAAGGCATTTGTGGAATTTTCAACAAAAATTAATGGGTTTGGTCAAGGTGAGAGCTTGAAAATAAATTTATTGAAAAATAGGGACCAAAAGGTATATCAGAATATTGCTAAAGGATTTTCTGTGAAAAAATTGCAAAGACCTGTAAATAATTTTATTTTTTAATTTTATTTACTTTAATTTGAGTTGAATTTTCTCACATTTCTTGAAGGTGGGCTCCGTTCAACTCTTATTTATTACAATTTTAATAACATGAAAATTAATTTAATTAATAATTTTTGTTATTAATTAAGTAATTAATTACATATAAATTAATGTTGTAGATATATAATGATTAGTTATAATTATATTAATGATTATTAATTTTATAATTTTAATTATAATAATTATAAAAAATAAAAAAAATAAAAAAATTAAAAAATTAATATTTTTGTGGGACCCCAAATTTGGGATTACAATAGTGTGTCCCAAAATTTGGTGTCATCCTATTCCAAACCCCAAATTTGGGGTCAAATTTAGGTGTGGTTAACCCACACTTAACCCACACTTAAATTTGACCCCAAATTTTGAGATTTGAGTCATCCATTAGAGATGACCTTGATATAAACCCATCATATATTTAGTGGTTTTTAATTTTTGTAACTAATGTAATAAAATCACAAAAAAAAAACAAAAAACAATTAGATATAACTTTTTTATTTTTAAGTTATTATTATTATTTTTTATCAAATATAAACAAGCCATATGTTATGATAGTCCGCACAAATAAAGTTAATATTTTCATATATTTATTTTTTTTATAATATAAGTTTTTTATATAAAAAAATTATTATCAATAAATTAAAAAATCATTGATTGCTAGATTAAAATTTCTATGATATATATATATTTTTTTAATATGAGCTTTTAAAGGTATAGAAGAGGAAAATTGATTATTGATCCATAAAACTCATCCGTGAGTGAGTTTCATTTTTAAAATTAAATGAAAATAATAGAGCAATTATCATGGCATGCAGTCACTTCATGTCAAAAATTTTTTTTTTTAAAAAAACTCGATCATCTTTAAATCTGAGATTTTTGTCAAACTTTTTCTTCTTATCTTTTTAAGAAAACATATGGATTTTAATATGATTCATTTTATATGGTTAGTCAACAACGGCCAAAGTACCTGTTTATAGATTTTTTTTTTCTTTTTTAATATGTTAAATCTCTACTGTTTTTTTTGCCGGCATAAATTTTTGTCTTCTAAGAAATATGCAAAAATTATAAAATTAAAATTTCACTTTTAATCAAGAAAAAAAATGGGAGTGGAGAACCGAGTACAACCTAACAGTTTCTCACATGCCTAATATTTGAGGGTCTTAAGTTTGAATTCCCCAAATATCAAGATAGGGTAAATCATCCTAATTAATGCACTTACTTGCTTATCCTTTAAATAACTGCATTTATCACATTTATAAAAATAAAAAATTGACAGAGTGGTGCAATATAAAATTTTATCTAAGATATCTTTTTCATACATCAATTTTTTTTTTGAATAATAGGCGACAAATACCCTTTTTTTATTAATATAAACAGTACCGAACTGGAGCTCGGATGTATAGTATATATACAATACAAAAATAATATAACTGCATTTATAAGTGCATTTATCACATTTATAAAAATAAAAATTTGACAGAGTGGTGCAATATAAAATTTTATCCAAGATGTCTTTTTCATACATCAATTTTTTTTTTTGAATAATAGGCGACAAACACCGTTTTTTTATGAATATAAGCAGATCTTGAGCAGGCTGGAGCTCGGATGTCTGATGTATATACTATACAAAAATAATATAAGAATCACGATAAGCGATTATATGAGCGATGCTTGAGGAGCAGTCTCTAGCAGAGCGGTTAAGCCCGTAGCTTCCTCTTTTACAGCTTTGGTGTCGTACTCGTTTAAAATTATCGATGGTTGACCGTACATCAAAATTTCTTTTACGGGTCTTTCAAAAAGCTATTTTTAAACTATATCGGCGTTGATTGAGACGACCCAGCGGTTCGATTCGGTTCGGTTTCGGTTCAAAACGCATGGGGTTCGGTTTTATAAACTATAGAGCAGGGCCGAACCATAATCGTAAGGTTCGGTTCTCGGTTCGGTTCCAATACGATTCGAGTTACGGTTCGGTTCTAAATAATTTAATTCCAATTAATTAAAATATATAAAAAAATGATATTATATATATTTTTTGTTTAAAAAAATAAAATAGAACCAGAATCAGCGGTTCGGTTCGGTTGAGTTTTTTCAACTCATAGAAGCATAGCAGGAGCCTTAAAGTTCGGTTCAGATTAGGTTTGGGCAAAACGCTTTTTTTACGGTTCTGGTTCGGTTCTAATAGTGACGATTCCGGTTTGGTTCTACGGTTTGAACCGAACCGCGGTCAGGTCTAGCATTGATATTTGTTGAAAAGTCTTTCTCTTTGAAAATATTTTCGCTTTCGTGCACCACGATTGTTTTCTTTTTTTGTGTGTTAATTTCCAACTCATATCTGCATAATTAGAATTTTCTCTCAATTATTTTCCTATCTTGAAGAATATCACTTTGATCAAAGCACTACAATCGTTTCTCGCGTATCTATCTTTGTTCCTTGTCTATAGAGTTCTCTCAAAACTCCCTATAAATACAAGCCAATAGATTCATTTGAACTCACATTTATTAATTGTTCTTTCCCTAGTTTTGATAAATAATCATATATGTTACACACATGATGTCCATGATGTCTAAGGCTTCATTTCTCCCTTCATTCTCTTCTTTTGCTTCTCCTCAACTTCCAGACATCATCATCAACCCATCAACTACCATTAGATCATGCACAAGTTCACAAAAACCCAAACAAGCGACCAGTTCTCATGGTCACTATCCTCTTCTCTCCAATGCAAAGGAGAGCTTTTTCAAGGTATATTAGTTTAATCATGGTCATTTTCTCTGCCTTCAAATGCATGCATTTTTGCATTTTTTTTTTTTTAAGTTTTTCTGTAAATGTTTCTTAACTTTTTTTTTTTCTTGATAAGTTATATGGTTAAATTTGTAGTTAAATATTATAATATATGCACTACTTGCATTGCATAAAATAATATAAAACAAAATAAACCTTTTTTTTTTTTAAAGCAATAGCTAACAATAAACTTTTTCTTTTTAAATTAGCAGAGGCTTCATTGACTCTTCATTGGGCTACATATTGATTAATAAGTACTCTTTTTTAAAATTACAAGCAGGCTTCATTTACTGTTTATTAGGCTCCGAATTAACTAATGAGTACTTTTTTTTTAAAATTAGTAACGAATTTCATGGCATTTTTCATATCTCCCAAAAATATTTATAAGACCAAATCAATCCAAATAATTTTTTTTTATAATATATATATATATCTATACAAGACACTACACATTATTTATGTTTTATCCATTTATTTAGAGGGAATTATATATATATTTTTTATTGCTCGGTGATTACGACAGTGGCAATAGTTGATGTCAAAAAATATATATATATTTTTTATTTACATAACTAAATGCATTTGGAGAATGTAAAGATTCGAACTATGAGTGGGCTCCATAATTTCGTCCGTGAGTTTTTGATATCAGACAGAAATCACTTCATAAACAAGTGGTTGAAAATGTCTCTCATGTATGCCTGGTAAGGTACTCAAGTGATAGATATTTTATCTTCTATTCTTTTAATGTTTTGTTTGGTCATGTGTAGAATGATTTACAAATGAATCATTCAAAGAACATATCAATGGTGAGAGACATGTTATTCTCCAAAGAAGACAATAAGACTCCATTGCAATCCATGGTGTTAATAGACACACTTCAACATATGGGACTTGATCATCTTTTCAAGGAGGAAATTGGCTCAACTTTGTCATCCATTTATGACAACTTTGCTCATCAAACACATCATGGTCATAACTTGTTTGAATCCTCTCTTTTCTTTAGATTATTCAGAGAGCATGGTCATAGTGTATCTCCAAGTAAGTCCTTCTTCTTCTTCTTCTTCTTCTTCTTCTTCTTCTTCTTCTTCTTCTTCTTCTTCTTCTTCTATTCTATATCAACTCCATTAAATTTTATTTAACTTTAAAAATATGTATTAATTTGTAGAGATGCTCAAGAAGTTCATTGATAAGAATGGAGAGTTTAAACTAGCTTTAAGTAAGGATATAAAAGGTTTGATGAGCTTGTATGAAGCTTCACATTTAAACATTGGAGAAGATATACTAAGAAAAGGCAAGGAGTTTTCAAGCAAGCATCTTTGGGATTCTATTGACTGTTGATTGGCCCATACCAATTGGCCCATGCCAATTATGTTCTTCATCAACGTGGAAGAGCGAGGATGTCGTTTCTCCTTCTTTGTGCATGAGCTTGGTAGTAGGGTGAAGAGGTTAGTGGGGGAATATTTTTATTATTTGGGGGTAGGTGCCTACCTACACCGTCATTATGGCCTTGGATCGAAATGATCCTGGCCTTTGGTTTGTTTGGTGAAGAGTATATAAGCACATGACGTTTGTTAAGACAACAGCGAGTGAGGTGAGGAAGTTAGAGAGAGAGAAGAAGGGTGAGGGAGTGTAGAGAAAATGGTTTGAGAGTTGATCTATTCTCTGAGTATAAGAGAGGATCTTGGTTTTCTCGCTTATTATTGAGAGAGTTTGTGAAACACAGAAATTTTTACAAACTTAGTGAATTTCTTATCCTTTGCCCAGTGGTTTTCACTGCAATTGTTTAGGGGTTTTCACGTAATATCTTTTGTGTCGCTTTTATTTTTAGCGTTATTAGCATTTATTTTACTGCGGTACTGCTATATCCAGTCCTACATTTCACAACATTGACTGGTTGGATAACAAGTCTGCAAATCAAGTGAAGGAAACATTAGAGCACCCTTATCATATGAGCATACAAAGATACAAAGCTAGAAGATATATTAGCATGCACCAAGATGATCATGAAAACGGATGCAAAGATGTGGTACTGTTTGAATTAGCTAAGTATGAGTTCAATATTGTTCAACTCTTGCATCAAAGAAGCTTGATGCAATCCTAAGATAATTAATTCATTTGCTTTGTTTCATGTTTTGCTTTTTGCAGTTATTGTGCAGAAAGAGTTTTATAGATCACATGCATTAATAGTAGTGTAAAAGTGTAAAAATTACTTTAATGCTCTTAGATTAATAATGATAATAATTAAACATAATGCTAGATATATAGGACCTAAATAATTTCATCTTGATTATTGATTTTTTTATTGTGGTTGGTGGAAGAAGATAGGGTTGGCTCAAGAGTTGAGCTTTGTGAGGGACCAACCATTGAAATGGTATATGGGGCCTTTGACAATGGTTCCTCAGCCACATCATTCAAAGTGTAGAATTGAGCTCACAAAAGCAATTGCCTTCATCTACATAATAGATGATATTTTTGATGTCTATGGAACCCTAGATGAACTCTCTGTTTTCACTCAAGCCATCAACAAGTAAGCATATATATATATATATATATATATATATATATATATATATATATATAACGATAAATCGATTTATAGACTTTTTGCTTTCATTATAGTTATATATGAAATGTTAAATATTTAAAATTTACATATACTTATTTCTCATTTTATGTTTTAAATTAAATGATGCTAAATAATTATATGGAATCAATAATATCACACTATATATATATATATATATATATATATATATATATATATATATATATATATATAAAGAAAAATTCTAAATATTTATTTTTAATAAAAATCTTTTAATGGTTGATATATACATAAATTTATTTATTTATTTGTAGGGTGGGATATTTTCCGTCATCGATAACCTTCAAATTATATGAAGGTTTGCTTTTAATGCACGTATACAATGTTACTAATGAGATTGCAGAAATAACTCTAAAAGGAATATGGATGGAACCCGATTAACTACCTGTAAAAGCAAATCAGTATGCATATCGATTATTCTTATCATTTTATTTAATTTTTATTCATAAGTTATTGACTGATGTTAATTTATTAATAACATTTTGTTTTTCTATTTGATTTTAGTGGGGAAAATTGTGCAATGCTTTCCTTCAGGAAGCAAAATGGTTTGCATCAAAACAAGTACCAAACAAGGATGAATACTTGAGAAATGCAGCGACTAGTTCAGGAGTTTTCATTGTAATAGTGCACTTATTTTTTCTAATGGGACAAGGCTTAACATTGGAGAACATACAACATATAGAGAATGATCCAAGCTTTGTTTCTAAATCAGGAACTATTCTGCGCCTTTGGGATGATTTAGGCAGTGCCAAGGTGTTATTATTAATTCATTCATTATTTTTTTCCTCTTCACAGTTTTTGTTTTATTAACTTTTTTTTTTCTTCCATTTATTTTCATATACAGTAACGTAGGATTTCAATTCATTCGCACCTCATTTTATTCTCAATTTTTATTCTACATAATTTTATTAAAAGTAAGTAATAGTCTCACTTGGTTAATTTAACATGTATTTGATTATATAGATTTGATTTTCAATTCTATTAACCACAATTTTAATTTAAATCAGATTTAAATAATATGTTCAATTTGCTTCTAACTAAAATAGCACTTATATTAATTAAATATTTCATTCTAATGTTTTGACTCGAGATATATTTTTCGTTTTTCTATGTACATTCAATTACCGATATTTGACTTATTTGAAATCATATTATTTTATTGAGTCATCAAACATTGAAGATGAAATTTTTGAATTGAGTTGGTTTATTTATGGATGGCAGGATGAAAATCAAAAAGGGTTTGATGGATCATACCTGGAGTTACACATGAAGAACATCAAGATTGCACTGCAAAAGAAGCTCAGGAACATGTGATGTTGATGATCTCCAGAACATGGGATGCACTTAACAAAGAAAGCTTCACTCAAGCTCATTTCTAAACCCATAATTAATGCAACCTCAATCTTGCAAGGATGGTTAGAGTTATGTACTCTTACGATTGATAACCATCATCTCCCAATGCTGATGATTTTGTATTTTTCCTTATTCATCGTGCACCCTGATAAATCAAGGTTTTTACTCTACGAAATATTAAAAAGATTAATTAACTAACATGGTTGTAGGTGTTACATCTTCAATATGTAACGTGAGTTAATTGACAAAAATATAAATTTGAATATATATATATATATAGATTTGTGTCTCATCCTATAACTATGAAAGTGACAAAAAGTATGATTTGAACGCTATTTATCTTGCGGCAATAAATTTTGATATTATCAAGTGAATAGCATGGATAACGTGTGTGTTCAGATTTGTATTTGAATGGAGTATCAACAATTTGCTCAATCTTTTGATTAAAATAAAAATATCCAAATGAATTGTCGGGACATAGTACAAAACCATATAATAGGTGAAGGTCACGTTACAATGGTTCTTATGTGTGGCATGTTGTTGACATTTAATTTTATAACAAATCAATTAATTATTTGTGCCCTACAAAAATTGTTATTAGTTGAGAGACTAAATTGAATATTATTATTATTATTAAAGCATCAATTGGAAAATACATAGCATAACATTCTATCATAAGTTACTGTAGTTCTGTTTTTCCAAATAAAATAACTCAAAAGGGAAACTTTTTATCTGGGTAAATTAATTTTCAATGAATAAATACTTTTAAGCCGTTAGCTTTTACAAAATTCCAACCCTTATTTTAATTTTTTAATCATCTCTTACTTATGTCAGTGATACAGCTCAATAATTGGTTGATCTTAATTTTGGGGAAAAAAAATATATAGGAAATTTTCCCAAAAACTCATTTTATTTTGTTATTTTTATTAAAAATCAAATTAGTAAAAACTTGGGCAAATGCTTTTACTCTAGATATTTGAAAGCGACATCCACATCTAATTAATATAAAGGGTAGAATTACATGAGTGGCCCGAATTCAAAACTGATATTACTGATTCTATATGTCTGTGTCAAAAGCTACATTACATTTTGGTTATTTAGCTTTTAAACTTTATGAATTCTTTTCGATACAGTCTACATTTATCACCTACGGCGTTAATGACAATACTACAGCGTGAGTCGCCATGTCATGACGAGCTGCGACACGTCATCTCGAGCTTTCCCAGTACTCACGTGGGCTAAAAGAAGTTTTCTATTCTTTCTTATTTATTCTCCTTCCTCTTTTTCTCTCTTTCTCAAAGTCCTCAAAATTGATTATTGTGCTCAATTAATCCAATCAATGTGCCATTGACTGGTAGAGTAAGGGATTATCAAAATAGTGACCGGAATGGTGGTCGCGAGGATGAGGAAGTTGAGTATGTTCCTTTTTCTTTTTAGTTCTTCCTCTCCTTTCCTCCTTTATATTCTTATATTTTATACCCATTATATTGAGATAATTTCAATTTTTCCTTCAAACTTTTTTTGATCTCAAAGGTTAGCATTAATCATTGTTTTTGTTTGAAGATAGGATGGAAGGTTGGCCACCCACTTGATGCAGCCATGAAAGCGAGGGATTAACATTTTGGAAGAGCTCATCATGGCTTGTTAAGAGTCTACATGAAGAATAAGATAAGCAAATGAAAGCATCCTCCACCTCGCCATTCAGATCAACTCCTTTGTGGCTGCTCTGAATTCTTAGAAAGCTTAAAGTAGTTGATGATGATGTTGATGAGTTTTTAAATCTCTAAGCTGATTTTGATACTTTGATTTTCCATCTCTTTTATTTTGGAAGTATATCTATATTCATATATTCAAATCCTAGAGAAGACTATTGAAGAAGGTTAAATGGCATGGAGCTAAATGGAGAAGTTGGTCTCAACTACAATAAATGTTTAAGTGCTTTATTAGTAGTTAATGTATTTTTAGTGAATGTCTGGAAGTCAATGAATGTTTTATTTTATGCATTCTTAAAGAGTTAGTTAACATCTTTAATTAATGTATTATAGGAGTCGATTATAATTAGTTTTATGTATGGAGAATGTGGGTCATCTTTCCAGTTATGTGTGTAAGTAAAAAGTCTAGCATTACATTGTTGTTGTCAATTATAGTACAACCCTCAATCTTACAGGATGGTTAGAGTTATGTACTCTTATAATGATGATAACCATCATCTCTCCCAATGCTTGATGATTATATATTTTCCTTATTACACACTCTTTGTAAAATCAAAGTTTTTATTCTAAAAGAAATATTAAATAAAGGGTTATATTAGTGTGGGTATCACATTTAACTAATAACCCAACATTGATTAATTAATTTTAAAAATATAAATTTGAATATATATATAAATTTGGGTCTCATCCTATTAGTTTTTAATTTTTGGTTTACTCAAACCCAAATAATATGTTTTATTTACATCAATGGAAAAAAACATCTTTTTATCTTCAAAGTTTTCAAATCAAATATAAGGATTAGAGTTGAGGCACTAATTAAATTAGACTAATGAAAACTTAGAGTTATATATATGCTCTTGTTTATTTGGTTTGATAGCATCTAAATATATGAAACAAAAATGTCCAAAAATAATGTTTTTCAGTAGTGAAAGACCAACGAAGCTTAAGCATTTTGTAAGGGGTCAAATATAGGATAAGTGTGTGTGATATATTTAGAAAACCCGCTCACAACCCTTGACACATTGGCTTATACACATTTATCAAAATATAGGGTTTTAATTGCTACTCTGATCAACTTTGTAATTGTGTACTTTCTGCCCTTTTAGTATTTGCAAAATTTTTAGGTACAATTAAATCTTCACATTTAGTCGAGTTTGGTTGCTCTAGTCCGCGGTGTAGATGGTGTTAACCCGTCGTTTCTTTTACACCGGCGTGGCTTTTTATTACTGAAATATGGTGTAAAGATCTTTGGCGAGGGTGCTAAGGTGGCAATTGGATCCGGATCAAGACCCCACACCTCAATCTCCCACCCTCGAGCACATGGAGCACACTTGTTGTCAGTCAAAGTCCTCGCTCCCCTTAACTCCGTGAGCCACCTCTAACAGGCCGACATCCTCCACTCTAAGCCTTCGTCGGTGAAGCCATGGTTTTACAAACCCGTCGAGGATAGCCATCAACAATGCTACTAGTGCCCCTCTCTTCCACTCTCTTTTCTCTTTTCGAATTTTTGCTGGATTGCTTGTGTTCACTTGCAAACGTGCCATCAATAGCAGGTTAGGTCTTTTTTGTGGACAAGCAAAACTAAATGAAGAAAGTGCTCAATAGACATCTACAACAATTGATCAACACTTAGATCTCCCAACACAATAGAGCATAACAGCGAGGCATAATAAGCTGAAAGCAAGGAAACACTTCTCGACCTATCTTTTTCTTTTTGTATTTTTTAACTCAGCCACGGATAGTGGTGTTTTTGTAAATTGGCTATCAAAAGCGATGATATGCAATCTCGATAATTTTCTTATACTGCTCACAACTACAATGGCATTTTGGTGTGGTGTTGTTTTACGCACAATACTATTAGGTTTAATATGTATGGCGGATGTGAAATTCCAACTATGTCCGATTAATAAAAAAATTATTTACAATTACTTTTTTTACTTTAATTAATGTTAAAACTGAAAAATCGAATACTTTTGCAATCAATGAAAAAGCAGAATGGTTTTGCGATCGGGGCTGCTGCGGTCGATGAAAAAACAGAATGGTTTGCAGTCACTAAACAATTAGCCCCATTGTTTGCAATCCCTGAACTATTCACCAAATGCTGACAAGTTAATGTTACAAAGCATAAAAGCTAACAAAACCAAAAAAAAAGGGAAAAATCAAGCCAATTTACCCATTGACTCAAACATACGAATACATAAACCTATATTTGAATATCCTTGTTCAAAATAAAATCAATATTTGGACAAAATAATGTCAACATTCGAAGGGATTGCACATAATATACAAAGGATACACTATGACTTTTGAAGATGCGGCTTTGCCGATAGCGAAAATAATGGCCTTGGCTGCTGAAAGTCATGAGTAGAGGTCGTGGGTGGAGAACAATGGCATCAACGGCTTGGAGTGGAGGTTGTTGGCCTGTTGAGGGGAGGGAGGGTTTCAGACGGACAGCAAATTTGCTCCACCGGCATCGAGGGTAGGTGATCGCGGGCCGTGTGAGGAGATGGCATGCGCGTTCATGCGGAAGTGGATCGAAGTAATAAGGGTATTTTAGTAATTCGCCGGGGGTGGAGTTTTTGGGTTTCTTGGGCCTAGTCTGATGGGAAACTCGTGAGTCATGCATGATTTCGGCCAAATTCCATAGTTTAGGCCTCGAAAACCCTGATTTTGCTATTTTTTGATTTCGCTATTCCTTTGGCTAGAAATCTCTGATTTGTAAGCCGTTTATGGCGTTAGCATTTATTTTGTTAACTCTTTTATTTCTTGCCGGTATTTGAAAATTTACCATTTTTGGTATATTTTCGAATTATCTCCGTTTTAGGATTATTTTCATATCTTTGATTTTTCCTATTTAATGTAAGCCTATGGGCGAGAGTAGGGAGGTTTTTTGGGTAATAGTTATTCTCTTGAGTAATAAAATTTACTCTCTTTTCCAATTCCTGGCTATCTTTGATCAACAGGTTTTGAAGACTTGTACTGGGTATTCGTGCGCGAATCAACAGTTCGAGTATACCGCTGCATCAGTTTGGTACTAGAGCCGAAGCGATCATGGCACCGCGAGGACGTGTTACGGGACGACCTACACAAAGGGTGGAGGAGATCTACGATCGTGATGACGATGCTAGATTTGAGCAGCGTGTTGGCAGCGTCTTGGATGTTCGAATGGAGCGGATGATGGAAGAATTGACTGAACGGATTGCCCAATTGACGGGTGGTGGCAATCAAGGGCGTGTCTCCAAGAGTGGGAGTGATGGCACCATGGAGGAAGACAATGGTTACTTTGCTGACATCGCAGGGCGTCGGGGAGGACGAGATCATGGGGTTGACACCCGTCACCACCGCGATGAAGATAGGCGTTGGGAATCTGGCATACGGTTCGATATTCCAGAATTCCATGGTGGACTGCAAGCGGAGGAGTTCCTTGATTGGCTTACCACGGTCGAGGAAGTCTTGGAGTTCAAAGGAGTCCCGGAGGATAAAAGAGTGGCGCTAGTGGCAACACGACTGCGTGGGCGTGCAACCGCATGGTGGTAACAACTGAAACTCAACCGCAGTAGATTGGGAAAATGCAAGATCAATTCTTGGGAGAAGATGAAGAAACACATGTGCTCTAACTTCTTACCCCACAATTATCAGCGCATAATCTTAAGCCGATTGCACAATCTTCGCCAAGGAACGCACACTGTGGAGGAGTACACCACTGAGTTCTACCAATTGTTGGCTAGGAATGAAGTTCAAGAATCCACAGATCAGTTAGTGGAAAGGTATATTGGTGGCTTGCGCACTCAGATCCAGGAGACAGTTAACCTGTTCGATCCAGTCTCCATCTCGGCGGCCCATCAACAAGCACTAATTATTGGCGACAACAACGGCGATCATCCTCTATGAGCTCGGGTGGGGCTCCCAGCGATGAGCAGATCGGCAGCTAGCCCGAGTGGTGTGACTCGGGGAGCGGCTCCCAGCGCTGGTCGGCGGATGCCACTGCTTTGCTCGGAGGAGGCGAGCAACACCGATATACTATGCTTCGATTGTGGAGAGAGAGGTCACGCCAAGCCGTTGTCGGAAAAAGGGGCAAACGAGTTATGTTGGCGGAGGAGGAAGAAGACACAACCAAGTACTTCCATCGCTGTATGATGAGGGTGACCTCGATGAAGAGATAGTTGAGGGAGATGTGGGGGACGGCTCTGGTTGTGCGCGAGATCTTGCACGAGCGCCTCGAGCTACGGAGACGGCCGGTTGTGAACCAATATCTTCCACTCCTCTGTACTATTCTTGGTAAGGTATGTCGGTTCGTAATTGATGCAAGTAGGCGTGAGAACATCATATCCGAAGTCGCGAGAGCTCCGGTTTCCAGCGAACAACATCCTGCACCGTACAAATTAGCATGGCTAAAGAGAGGAGGAGAGTTGACAGTATCCAAACGAGCTTTGGTTACGTTCTCCATCGGCGCGAAGTACAGGGATGAAGCATGGTGTGATGTCGTGCCCATGGATGCGTGCCATTTATTATTAGGAAGACCCTGGCAGTATGATCGGAGGGTTTTGTGGGATCGAAAATATGCATCTGGCATCATGAAAAAGATACCAAAATGATACATCGAAGCACAAATATCATATTTGTTTCGTGTAGGTTCTTTCATTCCTAATAGGGGCAAGCCCCTATTATTAATTACCCCAGATTAAAAAAAATCTTAGGAACCTCCGATTAAGGGCAAAAGTACAAGTAAAGAGACAAGAGAATTTGCAAATTATAAATTTTGTTATTTTATTATATAAACATATTGATTACATCACTTATATGTTGATATAAATGACTTTATATATATATATCGTTGCCGCGGCCTATGCCTTGCCACCACGTTGCCTGCCGCGTTGCCATTTTGAGACGTATATTTCATTGTCAGTCTCTTTTTTTAATAATAATTTTTGGTTACTATCGTGAAATGAATAGGCCACTACGCCTATGCCTTATCATCGTTATATATCTCATTAGTCGCCTTGAGATAAATTTAACCACTGTCTTGAGACAAGCACCACAGTTGTTGCTTTTAAGATTAGCGACATGCTATCATCTCTAGATCGCGTTATATATCTCATTGTCGCCTTGAGATAAATTTAACTCATTGTCTTGAGACAAACACCACAGTTGTTGCTTTTAAGATTAGCGAGTATGCTATCATCTCTAGATCGCGTTATATATCTCATTGTCGCCTTGAGATAAATTTAACCACTGTCTTGAGACAAACACCCTGGTTGTTGCTTTAAGATTAGCAGTATGCTATCATCTCTAGATCGCGTTATATATCTCATTGTCGCCTTGAGATAAATTTAACCACTGTCTTGAGACAAGCACCCTGGTTGTTGCTTTAAGATTAGCAGCATGCTATCATTTCAGTCCACAGTTATTATAGAAGTTTTTTTTTATTTATTTGAGTATACATATATATTTAGGGATAGATATATATGCACCCATGTGTATGACAAGTGGGATCATTTTTTTTAAACATGCACAAACATGCACGTGAAATTGCATATTTCTAAATTTTTTTTTTTTTATCATTCATTATTTTTAAATTAATTAATTTTTTTCTCTTCTCCTCTCTCTTTTTTTTTTGTTATTTTTCATCTCGGGCAAACGAACATGCTTTCTCATTCTTTTATTACTATTTATTTTATTTATTTATTTTTTTTGCTTTATTTTATTTTTTTAATTTCATGCACGTCTGCATGCATGTTTCCCATTCAATATGTATTTTTTTGTTTTTTTGTTTTTATTATTTTTTTTATTTTTATTTTTTTAATTTTTTTTATGCCACTATGCATGCTTCTTTTATATATATATATATATATTATTATTTTTTTTTATGGTGGCCACCTCTTTATGCATGTCTGCATATTTGAATGCCCATATGACATGTTTCTCAAATACTTCTCATTTTATTATATTTTTATTTTTTTGCATGATTTTTCCATTTTTCCCTTACATGCTTATCATTATTTCATTCATCATTTTTTTATACCATGCATGTATGCATGCTTCATCATCACTGTATTATATATATATTTGTTGCCATGAACATGCGCATGCATATAATAACAATAATAATTTATTATTATTATTATTTTTTTATTATTATTATTATTATTATTATATCTTCCCATGCATGCATGTCTCAAGACTATAGCATGCTTTCCATCAATTTTTATTTTTTTATTTTTATATGTATGTCCCCATGCATGGGTGGATGCTTTTTATCATGTCCTCAGTCACATGAATTGATTTTTTTTTATTATTTTTATTTTTTTTATTTTTTTTGTTTTTATATATGCATGCATGGCACGTGAATATATATACATTATTTGATTCACGTGAGTATGCATGACCAGCCTCTTTTTTATTATTTTTATTTTAAGTGAGTATGCATGCTTTTCTCCCTCTGCATGATCTCTTGTGAATTTTTCATGCGTGACGCCTCATCATTTATCACTTCATTTCCTTTTCATTTTTATCCTTGCATGGTTGGATTTTTTTTCCTCAAAGACTACTGAATATTAGCAGTCTACTTATTGTTGCCTCAAAAGTATGCGAGAACATAACACTTTGCCTAACTCTTTTTAACATAAAAAGGATGGAATGCATATTGGGCGTTATTAGCTAAATAAAGCGAGCACCACGATTTTTGAATATAAAATTGAGTATTTGGTTTTCATACGCCATCTATTGGAATTAGCTCGAAACTTAGGTACTGCGAAGAGCCGTGCTTCTTGTCGAAGACAATCGGTTGTGAGTTTTTGTCAGTAGGCAAGCAAGCACGCTGACCGGCACGAAATGGTTCGGAGAATGTTTGCTCCGCACCCTTGAACAAAAGCTTTGCTCCCTCGTTCTTCAAGATTTGAGAGAATGCATAAAAAGAGCTCTTATACTTCACGACTTCACGGAGGTTATCGTCATTCTTACGCAAAAACCATGTCAATAGGATATGATGCTAGTCACCCGCTTTGTTTGTGACCGACCCGACCCAAAGGCAAAGCTTCATGAAGAAACTATTCGCGAGGCTTCGGTTAAACAACGGCTCGGAGAATCGTACATTCCAAAGTAGAGACCACGATAAACAATGATTCCAACACATGAGATGTTAAAACCATGAGTACGGAACCCGACAATACCATCAGATTCGAGTTTCATCCTTGATCATGCAAGGAAAGCAATCGAGATTTTTGTAAGGCTCGGAAAGAACCGTGGCCTTGATCATTTCATCTTGATTACGGCTAGAAGCTTCCTGCGTTCAATAGGAGTTGCGTTGTCTTCGAAAGCTTGACAGCAGGCCTTTACCACCCATGAGAAAGTCTATGGCAAAGCTAGCAAAACCCTTCTCTGCGGATGCATGAGCAAAAAGGCAGGTGAGACCATCGGCACCATTGAAAGGTCCGCGAGGTTGCCTTGTCTGTACGCATCAAAGGATTCTGCGATACCCCGATTAACATAATTTACGGTTGTGAAGCGCCCGCAACCTTTTGAATGGCAGACGGGTAGTGTATTTGATTTGCCATGATTTGCAAATAAATCAACAGTGAAAGATCCCGAGAAAGAAACAACGAGGCGATGGGGAAGCGAGGCGGCGGGCGTGCTGAAGGAAGGCATGCTGGCGGCATTATCTCGACTCGTTCAAGCATGCCCGGCGGTGAGCGATTGGCAGCCAGATGGCGGCGCAGAAAGCAACAACGATGAAAGCGATGCGCGGCGTCGAGCGGCGTGCTTGGCGGCATTATTTGACCACAGCATGCGACGGTGAGCACCGGCAGACGAGCAATGGCGGCGGCCAGCGGCGATGAGCGGCAGGCGATTTTTCTTCTTTTAATGTATATATATATAAACTACGGGGAGAGAAGAAGAAGATATACCCTTCTCCTTTGTCTTCTCTTCCCAATTCTTTTCCATCCTCTCTGGCTTTCCTTTTAAACTTAAAAACAACATGGCTTATCTTCTTCAACAAACCCAAACAAAATTTAAAAATTTTTAATATGGGATCTTATCCTCCGAGACCAACCCTCCGTCAAATCAACCAAATCTAAATCTCTTTATTATTATTATAATTTAATATTTTGATTGATTGATTTGATCTTTTATTATTATTTATTTTTAATTTAATTGAAAATTTATTTTATTATTTCATCGTTTTATTATTTTTATTTACTTATTTATTTATTTTATATATATATTTATATTTTATTTATATTATTTATTCATTATTTATATTTCTTTTCTATTATTTTTATTATTATTTTATTATTATTATTTTTATCCATATTTATATATATATATATTTTTTAAATTTACTTAATCCCAACTTCGATTGTGATTTTTCCTAATTAATATTTAATTTTTATTTATTTATTTATTTTATTTACTATATATTTATTTATTACTTTAAATAATTTCAAATCTCAAATTTTAAAATAATTTATTTATTATTCAATTTATTATTATTATTATTATTATTATTTAATTATATGATTGATTTTATTTTTATTTATTATTATTTTTAATTTAATTTTATATTATTATTCACTTAACTCAATTTGCCTTGGGATGTGTGTTCAAGCGCTTCAAGATTTGTACTCTCTCAAATCGCCTCAAGATCCGTTCTCAGGGGCAATCTTGTAAATTTTTGCATTCATACCTCGAGATATGTTC
Organism: Dioscorea cayenensis subsp. rotundata; assembly: GCF_009730915.1. Taxonomy (NCBI): domain Eukaryota; kingdom Viridiplantae; phylum Streptophyta; class Magnoliopsida; order Dioscoreales; family Dioscoreaceae; genus Dioscorea; species Dioscorea cayenensis. The sequence goes on from NW_024087880.1 coordinate 26,471, forward strand.
TCAAGGGTAATTTTGTAATTTTGCATTTATACTCGGGATATGTTCTCAAGGGCTATTTTTGTAAAATCCCTTTTTGTATTTGCCTCAAGATATGTTCTCAAGGGTAATTGTTTTTTGTAATTTATATTTTTGCCTCGAGATATGTGCTCCGTCGATCTTGTGATTTTTGATATTTTAGATCGCCTCGAGATCGTGCTTTAAAGGGCTGAATTATGAGTTTGAATATTTTTAGATCGCCTTGAGATCGTGCTTAGGGGCGATCTTATGAGTTTGAATATTTTTAGATCGCCTCGAGATCGTGCTCTGGTAGATATTATGATTTGAATATTTTAGATCGCCTTGAGATCGTGCTACTAGGGGCGATCTTATGATTTGAATCATTTTTAGATCAGCTCGAGATCACGTGCTCCGGTGATCTTATGGTTGAACATTTTAGATCGCCTCGAGATCGATGCTCTCGGTGATCTTATGAGTTTTGAATATTTTAGATCGGCCTCGAGATGCATGCTCTGCAAACTAATCTTATGATTTTGAACATTTTAGATCGCCTCGAGATCATCTCTCTCGGTGATCTTAGTTTGAATATTTTAGATCACCTCGGATCGTGCTCTAGATGAGCATGATTTGGATATTTTTAGATCACCTGAGATCTGTGCTCTCGGTGATCTTATGATTTGAACATTTTAGATCGCCCTGAGATCACAATGCTCGGTGATCTTAGCAATACGTAACTGA
>NW_024087881.1:0-7191 GCF_009730915.1 Dioscorea cayenensis subsp. rotundata
TGTCGATGGTCTTGTGGAAAGTCCTCTACTTGTCGTCCAAAGGATTCCTTACGTCCGGTATAGGATACGCCTCGATCGAAGCTCCCCTACCAACCTTCTTCCTAATGGAATCACGATGTCGGAGCCAGTAGAACCTCTCCAAAACCTTGGCCAATACCCCTCGAAACCCTAGCCGAAGCCCTCTCGTAAGTTGGGGAAAAGATGGAGAAAAGAATACCAAAATCGGGGCTGAATCGGCTTTAAATAGGGCTGGAATTAGGAACTCCACGTGCGTGGATGGTACACGCGCCCGTGCAGAATTTCCACACGGGCGTGGATAATTTCTACATGCCCGTGTGGATTCTCTGTCTCTCGATTTCTCGGCGGTTGTGAGCGAGTCTTTGCTACGATGTTGCTACATTATTGCTATAGTGCTCTACTATAGTCTTCAACCTGAATAACTTCCCAATTCCATACTTTCATCGGGAGTAGCATAAGCGGGCCACGTTCACGTCGTGAATCACTTGCTTCTTCAATGATATATATGTTGGTGGGGTTCTTGTTCTTGTATGCATAAGGCGGAATGCTCTGAGTGTGCACTGCCTTTTGTGCCCCTCAAATGGATGTACTCACTCGAATCACGAGGAGGTTGGCACACACTCTAGCATCTCACACTGTCCTATGTCTTCGCGTTTGAATCTTAGCAAGATCTCCTCCAAAATAGGTGCATTATGATCCACATTGGCCCATTTCCTTCATTCTCGGCCTCACAACCCTACCTACATAAAAGTAACATAAAAACACACATATTAATGTAAAAGGCGAGAAAACGTAATGCTCAACATAAGGAATGAGCAGCCGCATTCATATCTCACAAGCACTTATCAAAACTCCCCACACTTAAGCTTTTGCTTGTCCTCAAGCAAACATTAAAACATTCTATGGATCAATGAAGAAAATATTGAAAGTGCTTGGCCTTAGGTTCACCAAAGTATACAAAGATAGCATTCTACAAGTAAGGAAAATTTCAACACTAAATACTGAAAAAAATCAAATGCTCTAGCTAAAAAAACTTGAATCAAAAAGATAACAAACCCGAATTTCATGTAAGTGTGTGAACTCACTCAAAACACCCCAAGTTATACTCCTCAAAGTTCTAAGTGCAAGGGACTTATTTATCTACACAAGTGATAAAAAAATTTTTAAAAAGATGGTAGTAGCTTCACACATCCTCTAAGGTAGCCCTTTCCAAAGCGGCCGCTAAGGTGGCTTTCACACTTTCGAGATGGTAGCTCTTTCTATCCGGGTGGTAGCTTTCACTCATCCTATGAGATAGCTCTTTCTCTCATTAGGGCATAACTAGTATCCGACTTGTGAGGGAGTAGCTTCATACTTCATAGGTGGTAGCTCTTTTCCACCCAACAAATACAAATAAACAAAAAAACTATTTTGTTCCTTCTTTTCATTTTTCCATTTTTATTTTTCAAAAGAGTAAACCCAACTAGTCCCTTTAACATCAAACATGAGTTTCCAATAGAGTTCAAAAGAGTGAGTAGTGCACTAAGTGTAAATCGGGCATAAAATTCCTAAAAAAATTCAAAGCAAGAACTAGAGCATGAAAAAAACATTCAATGTTAACAATTCTCCTAGACTTAAGAATACAAACATTGCAACTAAGGTGAACCACCATTGGCTATGTGAGCATATATCAATCAAGAACAATAGAAAAGATATGCGCATTATGAAACTCCCCCACACTTAAGTTGTACATTGTCCTCAATGTACACATGCAAACTCACTCAAAATATATCATTCAAAAAAATAAATGTGGGAGAAGCAATCAAAACAATACTCCACGACTCCTAGTGTTGCGTTTGATGAAACTAATTCATTGGGAGTAGTGTTCCAATGGGTTGTGAAGCTCCCTACGGCCAAGTGCTTGAAGCACCTTGGCCGTGCCCATGACTAAGTCTCAATTTCCAAGAAGACAAGACCATCCCTTGCGCATACGAGGGGGTTCGAGTGAAGCTCAAGAAAAACAAAAAAATAACTTTCGAGTGTATAAAAGATGAAGCAATGAATACAACTCGATAATGCAAAATAACATAAACTCAGAAGGAAAATCCTTACTGAGTGAACAAGTCTAAAAAAACAAGAAAATAAGATAAAAGTAAAATGCATGAAAGTAAAAAAGAAAGGTCAAGGTTAGGCGGTGGTGGAAGCATATAGTGGGTCCTCCAGTGCTTTGGGGTCGAGGATGGAGGTGCTTTGGAGAGTGCTGGCGGTGCACGAAGAGTCCTCGGCTACGGGGACGAATGATGAAAACAACGTCTCGCTCTAGGATCTGCTGTAATATGTCGAAGCAGCGCCATAAACTACGTGTCTTGAGTAGCTGCGTAGCTCTAATCTTGGCAACCTCAGCTCAGACCACTCCTATAGCATTCTTGAGCCTCTCAAAGTGATCATTGGCTCGAGAAGGTGAAAACATAAGCACTGGGGTGGTTCCTCGGCCGCTGGAGATGCCTCAGTCTCCATCGATGCAGGCTGAGGCTCGGGGGCTGGTTGAGATGCTCCGGCGTCATCACCCTCATCCTCAGCTATCTCTGGGGCTGGTAGAACTAACACAAAAACCCCTATCCTAACCGTGCGGACCATGCCCATCAACCGCATCATCTACTAGACCCTAGGGGCGGTACACTCGTCTTCTCGGCCCCGCTGAATCGAATCCGAGACCCAATGCCCAGCACTAATCTCGTAATGTAAGGACCAGGAAGATCGCTCCCGGTCTAGTGTCTCGATCCACGGTGTTTAATGTAATCGAGCCAAGATGTGCCCTAAGTGGATCGATGCAGCTCTACCATCGAGTACAAATGCAGTGACTCCCGGCGACTTAAGACACTCGATACTATCACCACGGCCATTCACCGAGCCTACTCATGATTGCGTGCAAATATCTGTAGGCAGGTCGAGAAAGGCACGTGGGCTTGAGAACCCAGGCTCGTCTTGACCACGACCACATAGCACTCTGTAAGCTCTGCGGGGTCAAGGTTCGGGGATAATCGATGAAAGCAGCTGTGCATACTCCTCCGAATGCTGTATCGCCTCCTCCTATAAGCCAAGTAGTATGGAAAACTACGTAATGCTCAAACTATGGTGGCATCCAAACACTTTGAACTGAATGGTGCCAAACTTTTGAAGCTCGCATACGCTCTATCAACCTCAAACGAGGAGAGCACCTCTAGTGCAAACTCTCGGATAGCTGGCTCTCTAATCGTCAACAACTGCGGCCAACCATCATCTAAAACAAGGTCCTCAACCTCATCAGTGAACTCATCTTCCTGCTGAAGATCTCGTAATATAGTCGTATCCGGGGAATCGAGTGCATCCCGAGGCGGGTCTCGATAAGCGCTCATAGCGGGCACTGATGTTGGGGAATCGCAAAATCGCATGCCCTCGGGCTCGGAGGATGACTCACGTGGCCTCTTATCGAGCTTGCTTCTTTGTCCTAGGGTGCCATGATCGGCAAATTTAAACAAAATTAGTCAAACAAGTTGATAAAACAATACTGCAAAAATCCACCGCAGTCGGGTGTGGAATTTACTGCCTTTGATGTGGATTCACGGGCGTGAGAACACTGCTGACGGTATCAACAATCCAAAAATACAACTCAATAATATCTCTAACTCGTTCCTAAGCGTAAATTATTATTTCCAATTGAAGAAACGAAAGCATTGTTAACCAGATTAATCAATAGAAATCATGAATTGTGAAGAAGATGAAGAAAATGAATTTACGGCGAGGAGAAGTGAGAAAATAGAGAGGCCGAGGAAAACTTGCTAAAAATCCTGGCCAGGCGCAATGGACTCGGAGAATGTTGTGAGAGTGTTTTCAAGTGAAAAGGAGTCGTGAAGAAGAGAGAAATCATCCCCTTTTTAAAGCGAACTTCGCGACTTTTTGACGTTCTGTGCATCCACACTAGCGTGTGGAAATTCCCCACGCCTGTGTGCCTCACTTAAAAAGCTCCACATGGGCGTATACACGCCCCTGTGCACTCTCAGGAAAAACTCTCACTGACTTAGAACGATCTCCCACGGGCGTGCGGAAATTATCCACGCCCGTGCGCTGGACTACGAGGGAAGACCTGCGCCCACATGGCTTCCTGGACATCCAGAAAGATATCAAGTCTTTCCACGCGCCCGTGCGGAAATTCCCCCAGGCGTGGACATTCTAAAGCCCAATTCACGAGAGGTAGCCGCGCCCCTGTGTTTTTCTCGGGATGGAGGAACAACACTGCAAAGCTTTGCAGGCGTGCGAAGTACCCACGCCCATGTGTGGTTCACAAGGTCACCACGAGGGCGAGTCCACGCCCCACAGTGTTCTCGGGAAAATCGCCCACTACTGCGGGAAGGCACCGCCCGTCGCGGAAGTACCGCAGGCGTCGCCCGGTCGCATGAGTACGTCCACGAGGCGCACGCACGCCTGTGCCTTCTCTGGAAGAGTTCACAATGCACATCCACGGGCGTGTGGAAATTTCTCACGCCCGTGCGTTTTCTCTGGATGACTTAGAAAAACACTGCGAGGCTCTGCGAAATATTACGAACATGTTGACACACTCGAGCTGCCCCTATTATGCAAAAATTTACAGGATAAAAAAACACAAAAATAGAACTCAAACGACCAAGTTTCGCCAATTCGCAACAAAACACACAATGAATTCCTTTAAAACCCACAATAAAATCGTAGCACAAGCACTCAAAAATTTAAACACCAACACTTAACAATTTATTCATGCAAACAAACTAAACTAAAAGGCATGAAAACAGTAAACACTTGGGTTGCCTCCCAAGAAGCACTTGTTTAACGTCACTGAGCTTGACGTATCTTTCTTACCTCACGTTGGTTTGAAAAGAGTATGTTCCTCCCGAGTAGTTATTGCATAGCTACTTCCCTTAAACCAAAAAAATTTGCTTGCGGGGTGGAATATTTGTTGGAGAGTCCAACCATTTTACCTTTGGCCTCAAGGAAACAATTTGGGTTGGGAATTGTCCAAGCTTAGCATAGGTGGGTCATTGGATGGTTTCAATCTCCTACCCACATCTTCTCCCAAACCCAAAATCTCTTTCTTGCAATTTATGAATTGATCAATCCCCAAGAGAGATGCGTGCTCCATTACCTTAGTAGTCGCTCCTTCTTCAATTTCAACTTGAAAACAATGCATCTTCGCCAACTCTCCTTGCATCATTTCTTGCTCACAAACATCTGTCCACTCAAACAATCATCATATTGAGTGAGCGGTTCTTCTTGTATCCTCTCGATCTCGACAACATCATACTCGTTCCCGCCCACTTCTTCATTGTCATTCACTACCACATCTCCTCTACAAAGGAACTTGACTTGCTTGCTCAAATACTTGTTGTTCCTTGGAGAGTGTGTCAAGTATCCCTCTAATTGATGCTCAAGGGTTTTTATAGGAGGCCTCATGACATCTTCGTGTGGTCTCCATATTTTTGGACACTGAGACATCGGATGCTTCAATAAAGTTAGCTAATACTCTTTATGGCTGAAGTGCATCCTCGCTGAGTATCTCACCCCTTTGACATTCCTCTTGAGGTGTCTCCCAATGTTGTTCACCATTATTCCATAATAAGTTTGGGTAGCCCACTTCAATTGGATGATAAGCGTTGTAACATGGAATGTTTTGTTGTCGTAAAAGTAACAATTCTATCAACTTTTTTCTTGAGAGCTTTTGACACTGCAAATATAGAGCAACAGTAGGGTCAATCATCATTTAAAATCCTTGCAATAAAAAATAATAGATGACAAAAGAAAAAAACAAATAGAGAATGATGGAAGAATAAGAAAGTGTGAAAATTTTTATATAGAATAAATCAAAAGCGGTGATAGAGAAGAGATGTGAAATAGAATGAAGGGTAAATAGCGAAGAAAAACAAAAGTGCAAAAGTATCTCTAAATGCCTAGCTCCCGACAGCGCGCAAAAACTTGACAAGTTCCCTTGCTTATATCCATAAGTGCGGGTTTGTCGAGTAATAATCCCGGATGAGCGAAAAGTCGAATCCATAGGGAGTAGGGATTAAAGACACTTAATTCGATTCTTAGCTATGTGAAGTACCAACAACGATAAGTGTAGTAATGTTTCAATTCTCAGAAATTAAAAGCAACAAGTAAGAGAGAAAAAGTAAGGAGGAGGCAAGGCAATCGATAAAGATGGGTACTCGGACGATGTTTCACCTAGGAAAATCACTTCAAGTGCAAGAACTCTCTATTATTCTTCCTAATCAATGCAACAGTGAGTCGTGGAAATCCTTACATACATAGTCCCAAATCTAAGGTCAACTATGCCTAACTCTATACATGTCCCGGGAGGAGAAATCGAACAATCTCAACACCTCGCACTATGCATAGAGTTGCAATGAGCTCTAGGGATTCCAAGTGATAAATCTCTTCCTAGATTTAGACCTAACCCTTTAGTCGAGCGGAAGGTCCCTAGCCACAATTAAGCCCTAGATACTAAGATCACCTCAGCGCTTCACTCCATTGCATGCGCAACTAGGCCGCAGCGGAGGTTTCATCCCTTAGACCATTCACTCTATTATGGCGCAAAGAACTCGAGAGCGGAGGTAGAATCTATCACGTCGGAGGGAAAGTGGGCGCTCTGTGCCTCTCGACTCACCCTCTTAACCCTCTCCAATCTAGCTTTTGTCTAACATCGTGGTGTGTCACTCACTCACAAGGCTACCAGCAAGAACTCTCAACTCTAGTGTCACTCTAGGGGAAATGTTCATACAATCAAGCATTCAAGGTTGGAACTCACAATAAACATCAATTTATTGAAAGCATAATAAAGAAGTTCAATGAAACGAATACATCCTATGGTTCACAATCACCCAAGTACCCACTAGGAGTTTAGCTCTCCATGGAGCTAAGTACAATCAAAGAAAATGAATGTAAAAGTAATAAATCCATAAAAAAACCTCCTCAATGGTCATGTCGATGGTCTTGTGGAAAGTCCTCTACTCGTCGTCCAAGAATTCCTTCGTCCGGTATAGGATACGCCTCGATCGAAGCTCCCCTACCAACCTTTCTTCCTAATGGAATCACGATGTCGAGCCGTAGAACCTCTCCAAAACCTTGGCCAATACCCTTGAAACCCTAGCGAAGCGCTCTCGGGAAGTTGGGGAAAAGATGGAGAAA
>NW_024087882.1:0-50235 GCF_009730915.1 Dioscorea cayenensis subsp. rotundata
CATATATCAAACTCTAATTACTTTCCTTGTTAGTGCTATTAATCATATATTGAATTCCAACTATTTTTTTAAAAAACTATTTATGAATGTCTCCAAGGAGGCTATAAATAAAATGTTGGATAAAACGAATACAAAATTGACTAAACAGAGGCGTATCTGACTGATCATCTCTTAGACACACTCCAGACTTATAGGATCCAAATATATATATATATAGTATAAGGTATATATAAAACCGTATCTAAGCCCAGAATATATATTAGGACATGCATTAATCCATCATGTTTGCTTTTCAGAGACATTGCGATTCCAAATTTCTGTGGAGGAGATGAGCAGATTTAGTATTTCACCAACATTAGAACTACATAGCCAACTTAAAATGGTAAGGATGCATACTGACGATTCAAAGACAGTGATAAAGACGTAAATAACAACCACATTGTTACCTACTAGGCCTACTGTTTTCTCTAATCTAAGTGGAAGATATTATATAAATTAATGCTAGACGTTGTAGACTACAGTATGATCATAATTTTAAAATCACTTTAAATGGATATGTCTCACCATGCTATTCACAAACTGCGTAATTTCAACATCTCGGGCTCTATATTGAATCATTCAGCCTAGCCACGTCATTTTACTTGTAAATCCATCAAATGAGCAAACATCGAATGCTAGAAAAGCTATCCATCGAGTGCCATGAATGAAGGCCTAAAAGCAGATAGCCAAGCTGTCATCAATGAGCGCGTATAGTCACGATCCATGCCGGCACTCGACGATGGATAATGAAAACTCTATATCTTCATCAAAAACAGCTTCAATCTAGCACGAGGAAAGAAAAGACTTTCAATTTCAAAGTTATTAGTAGTCAAGGTCCCTTACATCATCAAAGACTAAAGTAGGAAGAGACTTCCATCTTTGGCCAGTACAAACACTTTACTCAACCATAATTATGCTGTGGTGGAAGATCTCTTGGCCCTCCTTTTGAATTGAATAATGCCTAATCTGCAGTGCTTTATTAGTCAGTGCGCCAGCTCGCTCTATGTGACTTAGCTTAATCATGACTCATGCGTTAGTCAGCCAACGAAACAGACTGAGAATCCTTCTGTTGGCTAGTTAAATTGTTACATTTGAATTTGGAATGACACAGAAAATCATAAGCAGAATTGAACCACTTGTTGATTGTTCAAATGAAACTATGAATGAATGGTTTCATGTTATCTCTGAGGACATTGACATGCTTTGATGAAAAACTGCTAAACAGGAACCAAAGTAAAAATGCAACTGGAACATCATCCAACATGATATACCAGATGCTTAGAAGTAATTATACTTGAAAACATCTCATGCGTTGAGTTCTGCTCATACTGCTGCAGTGCCTCAGCAATGGATGCGTCATAACTGTTGTTAAGAGAAGCCTGCTTTTCCAGAGAGCTTGATCTTCTATGAAGCTCTGAAGACCTCTTCCCAACTCCAGATAATTTGTAATTGTTCTAGAGAAGCAGAGTTAAGGAAAACCAAAGAAGAAGAACAAATGACAGGTATTTACTGCAGCAAGCTTTATCTCTTTAATGAGTTCAAGTGAGAATCAAGTTCTGCTTCATAACCTCCTTTTTGAAGTGATAAATTTCTCAACAGACAAATCTTGCTGGATAACATAAATATGTACCAAAATAGCTGTTAGAAATACTAAAATTTTTGTTGGAACCATTTAAAACAATCTTGAAAATTTGAAACAAAGTCGGCTATTGCCGCATTAAATATATATCATTTTCAAAATATTGATTCAAGCCAACAGTCCTGATATGAAATCCGTATGGTTACAGAGTTAAATTAGGCATAATTAGCCACAATCTTGACAAGATATTTCTTTAGACTTTGTACATTAAGTGGAAATATAAAATGCAAAGGAAAAATATGAATGCAAAACGTGCTAAATTCAAGATATAGAGCATGGAAGCGCGTTTGCATCTATTTGTAAGAAGGTTACCTTTGATAGAAAAATATTTCAATGAAAAGTTAAACTGTAAGAAACAAACTATACTTCTTCCGAGCAATGGATAAAGGCATGGATCTTTTATTTCTTTCCAAAAATAGAAAGAAAATGCAAGGGATGAAGATAGAGGTAGAATAATCAACTAAATAGGAAGCTAGGATTATCAATCAATCAAGCTGCTCATGAGCTGCTCTATGGCTCTATAAAGCTTAAACTCAACTCAAAATTTCAGCGATCTCGAATTGGACCTAACTGGATCAGTTTGACTTGTTTACAAGTCACAACACCACCAACATGTAAAAACAAAACAAAAACAAAAATTTCGCCCATGTATGTTTTCTTTAAGATAGAAGAACCACTTATAAAAATAAAAAGGGAGTTAATTATAGCAAACAAGATAATGGAGATAAAAAGGAGACTTCATTGCAACATCACACTAACAAAGATATGGATGACCAAGACAATAAAACACCAGTGTATCTGCTTGAAAAACTCAAAGTCGTCAAATCACTCCTCCCTTGAGTAACTAGGATTGTGCCTTTTTATTTGTAAAGGGAAGCACAAAGATTCAAACATCCATGATTGTGACGCTTTTAGTAATATGAGCTGCATTAAAACCAAGCACATATAATATTAGTTCTCATCTTATTATACACTTAGACGCACAAATTTACTTTTTGGAAAAGTAGGCCTATATATATAATGTTATTCAAGCTAAGATTTATCTTAACTAATGTGATTTTGTCATGAGAAATTTCTCCTCACGACGAATGCAAAAAGGTTGATTAAAATATAAGTACTCTTTCTTTAGTGATACGCATGGCTAAAGTTCAACTAGATACCGAAATACTTGCTAACTATACTAAAAATTTCTATAAAACAAGAAATATAAATGCACCGTAATAGTCATATTGATATTGAGCAAGAATATGCATCTTATTAAAGAAACTTTGTGGAATGAGACTTAACTGACACCTAAGTTCCCTATTATTCATTCACTTGATCATCATATATGCACTCTGTACAAAGTTTATGCGTGATGACGTAAGTACTGACAAAGGTGGTTGCTAAGTGGGCAACAACTGTGAGAAGACAAACCTTGAGATACTGTTCATTGTAGGGCTTAGCTGTGGATCAAAGATCAATGCAGTGCATTTAGCATCAAAATCGCCAAAAGCACTTTGGTTTATGGTCACTTGATCAAGAATATGAAGGGAAGACGTGAATCTAGCATATCTTTCATTAGCATACTCAATGATAAGTTGCTTAGGAGATCCCCAGGATCTGCTCCATGTATCACTCAAGTGTTACAATCCCAAAACTATATACGTCACATCGTCACCTCATGACATAGGCAAGCTCGCAAATACAAATCAAGTAAAAATAGTAATAGTTTAGTTTCACCCATCATTTGTTCATGCACAGGCTAATAAATCTAGTAAGTCACTGCAATCAATTGGTCTAATTATGAGAGAGTTTGAATAGAAAAGCAACAACATTGATTCAGGGGATGCATATACAAACCTCGAGCCATGCACCCATATGTGGCCCTGCAAGCAAACCTCAATGTGAAGATTTAGAGTTTTAGCGGTCGAGAAATACCAAAGTCCGCAAACACAGTCCTTGTACTCTTCATTTAAAAAGAATGTTGTTGTTTGTTATATCTCGACAGTAAACAATAGATGGATGATAAATCATGATGCAAGTAAGATAAAGCTGAGCAATGTCTCGTACAATGTCAATTTCTCTGATCCAACCTCCATCGCTCCTGTCAGACTCTCAAAGTGGCACCCAAGCTTCCTCTCCATATACCATATGCAAGAAAGTTGGAATTTATCGTAGAGTAGTAACCATAAAATCTCACAATATTGCGATCCGAATTTCAGTTAATGCTTGTATTTCATTTCGAAAAGCTTCCTCATTCACTTGGACTTCTTCTTCTTCTTTGAATTTTCTTAATAGCAAGTGTCACTCCTGATGATAGTGTGGCTTTATACACTATGCTACAAGCTCCAATACCAATCTGATACTTTTCGTCAAAATTTTCTGTTGCTCTAATGATCTCTTTATATGCTTCCTTGCCATGACTAACTCTCCAAATGAAGAAGAAATGTCCTATCAAATTCTTTCTCTCTGGTCATTTACTGGTGGATCTTTCTTATAATAAAGCAATGTGCATATTCCAATTATAAAAATGAGACAACAAATATTCCACATATCAAAGAAACAATTAAGATAATGATTTTTGTTGTTTCTCTTCACCATCTTTACTCAGCCGACTACTGATTGATGACATGGAGGCAAAACCATGCACTTGGCCACATAAACCCTTATTGGGTAAACTACTCATGAGTCACTGAAGAAATGGCCTCCTGGAATCAGACCTTCTAGAGAATTATAAGACAAACCCAATGATATTAAGCCTATCATTGATTGAAAGAAGATGAATCTGAACCAACCAATTCATTATGTGATAAGTTCAACTCTCGCAACTCCATTAATTTGCTTAATTGTTGTGGTATTTCTCCCATGAATAAATTGTGGCTCAAGTCTAGAATGTCATGCAAGCTCAAATTACTGTTGGAAAATGGATCACTCCACTTAGTTGATTATCACCAAGTTGAGTGAGTTCAATTTAAATGCACCTCCAAATGGATTGGTATTTCTCCTCTGCATTGTTGCTTGACAGATCTAGAACTTCTAATAAAGATAGACCCCCAAATTCTGGCGGTATGGTTCCTATGAGATGATTGTTGCTCATGTTCAACTGAAATATGTAAGGTGATTTACCAAACTCCCCGGATATTTCCCACAAAATTATTAGAAGAGATGTCAAGCTGTGCGCTTTTGGCAATTGAACTATTTCCAAGCGGTATTTGTCGCTGATTCTATTGCCTGATATTTTAAAAGCTTGCTCGGTCTAAGGCATTCTCCCCAAGACGGTGACAAAGTGCCGGACAATTTGTTCAAGCTTAGATCAATATAATATAAATATGGATGAACACCAAAGCTTTGAGAGACATCTCCAAAGTGAATTGGTTTCTTTCTAGCTCGGACCCTACTAAGTTTTATTGCTCAAACTTATTGGAATGGGACCTTGGAAATTGTTATATCCTAAAGCAAGATGCTGAAGCAAACCCCTGTTACCCAAATTTGGCGGTAGATTACCAGAAAGGCTATTGTTAAATACGTCAATGATAATTAGGTTTGTAAAGGTTCCTCAAAATCTATTAGGCACTTTACCAAAAGAGATGATTGTTAAATAATTTTCATTTTAGTAAGACCCTTCAAATTTCCAAGAGATGAGTGAATGATGCCATTTATGTTATTATTATCTAGGTGAAAAGTTTGAAGATTGGTCAGGTTTCCAATGTTGTGTGGGATTGGACCAGTTACTTGGTTGTCAGATACTTGAAAATTTTTCAAGTTCATTAGATTCCCAATCTCACTAGGAATGAAAACCATTTATGTTATTACTATACGTGTAACAAGAATCAAGCTTTTGTTAGATTTCCAATTCCATGAGGGATGGGACTAGCTTTTTGGCTGACTGATATGTCAAGGTTTATCATGTTTACTAGATTCCCAACTTCAGTAAGGAATGGAGCCATTGAGGTTGTTTTCACTTAGGAAAAATAACTAAGTTTGTCGTAAATTTTTAATACCATGGGATGGGACTAGTTTTTCGGTTGTTATATATCATAAAGACTCTCAAGTTCACTGTGATTTCCAATTTCGTAGGAATGGGAGCCATGATGTTATTCAAGAGAGGGCAATATCTTTCAAGTTTGATCATGATTTCTATATGATGTGGTATAGATCCGCACAATTGGTTCCTCAAAAAGGATTAACTTGTTAAGTTCACTTAGGTTTCCTATGATTGAGGGATGGAACCAGTGAGGTTATGCTAAGGATAGTATTGAGTTTTGGTCAAGTTTCCAAAACACTAGAGGGACAGAACCAACTAAGAAATTTACAGTAGATGTCTATTGATTGTAAAGTTTAGAAGCTTCCAAAAGAAAGAGGTATCAGCCACTTATCCGATTATAACGGAGAGATAGGGTCTTGAGCCTCGTCAAACCTACCGAGCTCATGAAATGATGCCCGTGAGACCGTCAGCACGAGATCAAGGATGGTGGAGCTTGGACAAAGTCGAAATGGCTGCGTGGATGGATCCGCAGTAATGGTTGTCACAATGAGTTCAAGAACTCGAGTGATGGCAGGTAGCCGAGAAGTCAAGAGACTCAAGCTTCCTTCTAGTCCCAACCGTCCTGCAGCTTGGACCCTGATGATGGTTGCATTGCCATGGCCATCATTTCTGTATGTGATTCCAGTCCAATTGCATGTACTGGCCTTTGAAGTCCAGGTGAAGAAGGTCTAGTGTTTTAAGAGTAGCTCTCATTGAAAGAAAAGAGTCTCCTTGGGATTCAATCTTTAAAGTCACGCCATGTTGGAAAACAGGAAACAAAGATTAGAGAAGAGTAGTAGTAATAAAGAAAGCACCACCATCATCATCAATGCTGGGAAGGTGGTGAAATCCTTGTGAGAAGCTCGTGATTCCATTTTTGAAACTATATGTTATTCCTAGAAAGCCTCTAGACATTTTCTTGTGGTTTTGTCAAGAGGGCCTTGTGCACCGTTTTATAGCATCACAGTAATGAAAGATAATTTCACATAGTAATTAATATCATTTTAAAAATAAGCACTAATTATCGTTAGCATTCAATCACAGTGCTAGAGGGTAGTGCATGACCGTCACATTGTTGTTACTTCTATTAATTTTTAATTTTTAATCTCTAGGTATTGGTTCTCATTTTAGAGAGACCTGTGGATCGAAAACCCAGTAGGTGAGAGCTACCAAGATCGTTGAGTATATGAGATGCCTCCACATCGGTGCACGTCAATTATAAACCTTAAATGAAATGCTCATCACTAGCAAGAATAAAATATAAAACCTTTGAGATTCAATTTCACAAGATTTTTACTCATGAAATTAAACAACATAATAATTAAAGATTGTGAAGAGGGCCACAGTAAGAAAGAGATTTGAGGGAAGGCAAGATTCCAGGTTGAAGAAAATAAAATTTTATGTAGCCACGTCTTACACTGGTTGACGCTTGTCACCGCCGGATGATACTTATCCATGAGCTAAAGTGTTTGTACATATAGCCAATTAAGAATTTCAAAGATTATTTTGACTTCAATTGTATTGTCATATGTGGTGTAAAATGCATCAAGACCCTTGAATAAGAACTCATACAGATGAGAGATCAAAACAATAACATGCCACAGATTTCCAGGTCACATATTGTTCCATATCTATATGGAATATTCTCGCGTGCAGATGAGGAATCGCGAAATGCGATCAACAATAACATGGCATAATATATAGTCACAATCACCATAGACTTCCAAGTCAAACGCTCCTTGCTTTATGCATAATATTTTCAATTAAATACTACTATTTTATAGAGTAATATCATAAATTATCGTCAGAGAGCAGGGCTCGAATGCTAGCGTGATCCCTCATCAGCCGAAAGGCACCGCGTGAGAAGTTCTAAATCCTCCTCGCGAGTTTGTTCAGCTACACATCCACTAATTTTTATTTTAGGCCACTTTTCGTGGATTAGAATTGATACTAGTATATATAACTCATGGATGCGATATTCCCACTCAGCATGACACTATTACTACTTAATCGAGTGCAAGTGCACTTAAGCGCCTCCTATCAATAAATTGCAGCAATGTCCTTTATTTGATTTGATTTTTCTCGTCCAAATGACATGCTAATATGAGAAAAATGGCATGACTGACATGCTACATTAGCACATCATATCAGAGCTAGCTCAAGAGAACCAATTGAATATGAATCTAATGTTATGGTACGAATTTGAGATTTTATAACTTAATCACTCAGAGCTAGGAGTAAAGCGAATAATTAGGTGGACTATTCAAATAATTTATTCTAATAATAATAATAATAATAATAATAATAATAATAATAATAATAAATTAAGTCTATTATCCAAATAATTATACTTTCAATGTGTCAATTCAAGCTTAGTTGCCCACACCCGCTTTCTTCTGAACCTTGAGGCAAGGTGATACAAATATACAAAAGAGACATGTAACAGCAGGACCTCATGAAATAATCATCATCATTATATTGTTAGTATATCCATCACATATAAATGGAGTACCATGAATGAAGAGATAGATGTAGATATTCAATTAATGTCCTCTTGAAAGCTTCAATGATAATGATTCTTTTATATCTACCCCACAAAATGTAATCAATATGTTTCAAATAATTAAAAGAAAATAAATATGAATATGAGAAAATAATTTTCATGAAAATACAGTTTTCTCTGCTATTATGAGAACATGAGGCGCTTACAAGAGAATAAACAAATCTTTGATTAAAGTCCATGAACTAATCAGTTGTACAATCGTGAGTATCAACCAGGCCTTCTTCCTTTGAATAAAGGAACTGATGGTATAATTAGCTTACCAACAGCCTTTACTCTGTTATGACATTGTGAGGAAAGGATGATGTATTTGGACATGTATGATTGGTTGGATACAAATACAATTGCAGCCAAAGCAGTTCAACTTCAATGATACTTTGGTAACCTCCAAATGGTAATAAGTAACACTAATAAATACATCCCTCGAACTACGCTTAACATGTACCTACATAAAAGATAAGACAGTCACAAGTTCAGAATTTTTAACTCTGATATACACCACTTGGTCATCTTGTTGAGTCAAGACTTGCTTTCAAGTAACATTCATCCTTCCAATAAAGCACATATTTACGAAAACAAAGCGTAAGATGGCACCATTGATCACAATGTCATTGCATGTGAGTGCTACATGTTCTTTGTAACGCGTCTAGGCAGTGGCTGAGGTTTACTTGTGAGAAATTCTTTCGAGAAGATAAGGAATTCAGGAAAAGGCAGAGAAGGATGAGGTTGGAGATAGGAAGAAAGGAGAGAGAAAGAGTTAAAAAGAGAGAGAAAAGGAATGATTGGCTAGCTGCCTGGTCATTCTCACATTTCATATATATATATATATATATATATATATATATTGTTTTCCCGTACTAACATCCTTTTACAATGCCTTGTGCTTCACGCTACTAAATTCTATTGGTTAAGGTTTGCCCTCATTGATGATTACAATGTAATCATCTCAACCCATTACAAAATCATCAAACCGTGTGACACCCGTCACCTTCCGGTTGCTTCTCCTCAGCGCTTTAGTCTCTTGACCGTTATCCTTGCTCTTTTGACCATTGCTCTCCTTCTTTTGACCTTTGACCGGTACATTGCCCCCCTCTTCAAAACATGACCTGTCCTCAAGTCGAAACTGAGGAAAATTGAGGAGCAACTCCTGTGCAGTAACCCAGGTTGCCTCTGCAGCTGAGTGATTCTCCCATTGGACCAGGTATTGCTGTGTTGGTTGTTCACGCAGCAAAATCAAGCGGGAGCCCAATATAGCTACTGGTTGGAACACCGGGTACATTGCTCCTTGAACACCCTCTGGAAATGGAAGTTACTGGATATTCGGGTCTCCAGCGAGCTTGAGTTTGAGAGATGCTGAAAAGACATTATGTAAGCTGGGCTGAATCTGGGTCGCAGTAGGCAAACAGCTGACCAATCCTCTCCAGAATTTGAAATGGTCCAAAAAAACGCTTTGACAGTTTGTGGGAAGGTTGTTGAGTGAGGGACCGTTGACGATAGGGTTGCAGTTTAATGAAAACCCAATCCCCGACATTAAACACGTGACATCTCGTCCGCTTACGCCATCTTGATTCTTCATGCTTGCTCGAGCACGCAAGGGATTGTCTTTGAGTGTGGCCATCACGGGTGCGTGCTCGAGAGAGCAAGATGGGTACGGCATCAATGGTGCTGCCTGAACCCACATAGTCGAGTAGAGTGGGCGGCGCACGGCCATAAACCGCTTCATAAGGTGACATTTGAATGGCGGAGTGCCAGGCAGTGTTATAATGCCACCAAATTCTATGAAAGAAGATGATACCATTGTCTAGGATGATCGCTGGTGAAGCAACGGAGATAGTCTTCAAGATACCTGTTGAGAATTTCTGTTTGCCCGTCCGATTGTGGGTGATAGAGCGCTACTCATGGACAATTTCGGTACCGCAAGCGGAACTAGCTCTTTCCAGAATTGACTCATAAACAAGGGATCCCGATCGGACACTAACGACACCGGAACACCATGAAGCCGAATGATGTCACGGGCGAATATCTCCGCTACCTGAAGGGCTGTGAACTTAGAGGGCATGGCGGGAAAAATGGGCCTGCTTTGGATAGGCGCATCCACGGCGCACCAAAATAGATCGCCTCTGCCGGGCCGAACTTGGAAGATGCGTGAATAAAAGTCGAGTGAAAGTGACTCCCATATCTTGCTCGAAGTGGAAGAGCGTCAGCAGATGACCTTGCGGGCCATCGTGAGCAAATGGCTTCACGGACTCGATGATCACCCGATGATGCCACAAAGTCCCGCACTGCCGCTTTGAGGAGGCAGGAAAGTCCTGCACTTCGGTTGATATGTTCGCTTGACCACCATCATGCGACCCCCAACTGGCGTATTATGGAATTCGAGGATCGAGTAGAATGTTGGAGAGCCCAGGTGTTCGCGAGTACCATGATGCGTCCTTTGAAGAGCACGAGTCACGATCTTTGATAGTATAGTCCCGAAAGGCACGGGGAGGTTACGCTGAATTGAGCTCACGAGAGGCCAACTTGTATCCTCGGAATAGGCCCGCCGAACGCTTGCCATATTGCGAGAATCGGTCGAGTAACTGCGAGAATAGCTAGGTGAGCCATTTCATCCTCATGCATTCTCGACAAAGCATCAGCAGGTCGGTTGGCGGTGGCTGGCTTGTAAACAATGTCGAATTCAAATCCCAGAAGCTTCGTCAACCATTTATGCTGCTCGGGAGTTTGGATGTTACGATCGCGAGAAGAAGGCGCAAGCTACGATGGTCGATCGTAAATGGTAAACCGACGCCTGATAAATATTGGGCGCCAATCGCCGCATCGCTCGCTTAAGGCATACATCTCGCGCACATAGGTAGAAGAAGCCCGAAGCCTGGGTGTGAGTGCCTTACTGAAATATGCCAGAGGGTGCTGATCCTGCAATAGGATTGCCCCAATACCCGTTGATGATGCATCCGTTTGAATCTCAAAGGGACGATCAAAAGCGGAGTAAGCTGTAACACGGTAGAAAGTGGCTAGCTTAAAAGGGCTTCAAATGCAGCTGTAGCCTCGTGTGTCCACACAAGCGCCTCGCCTGGCAGTAATTCCGTTGGGAGCGCTAACCGGGCATAATGCGCGAGCATAAAGCGGCGATAATATCCTGCGGCCCAAGAATCCCGTGAATGGCGACTTGTGGATGGAAGTGGCCAGCTCTGCACTGCTTGAATTTTGTCTGGTTCCACGGCCACACCCTCGCCAGATATTCGGTGCCCCAAATACCCTACACTTGCACACCCAAATGCGCATTTCATCGAAGTTTAGTGACAGATTGATGTTGTCTCGAACAAAGCAAACACAATAGCAAGGTGGTTTAGATGGATCATTCCAAGAGCGCTATAAATCGAGCCGCGTCATCAAAAGAACACCAAGACGAATTGTCGCAAGACAGCGGACTGAAAAACCTCATTCATCAGGGGCTTGAAAGCGCCGTGGGGCATTCGGCCCGATCCAAAAGGGCATTACAGAAATTCGTAGTGCCCTCATGTGTGCGATCTTGCGGTCTTCTCAATGTCCGTAGCCCATTCGACTTTGACATTTCGTTGATATCGGGCGCAAGTCCATCTTTGAAAAGACTCACGCTCCTGCCAACTCATCAAACAACTCCTCGACAGTTGGAATTGGGAATCTATCTAGCACCGTCACGGCATTGAGGGCCCTATAATCCACACAAAATCTCCAAGACCCGTCTTTCTTTTTGACGAGAATTACCGGAGATGAATATGGGCTATTACTTGGCCTGATGATACCATCTTGCAACATGTCTCCCACTAGGCGGCTCAATTCCGTCGTACGGAAATGAGGGTAGCAGTAGGAGCTGACATTCCAGGGTGGTATAGGTTGTAGAGGGTCGCGATCGAATGATCCTACAGTGGCAGATCCTGCAGGGACCGAGAATATATCTGAATAATCTCGTAAAAGTTGATGTAATCGGCCAACAAGAGTCCGGAGGCCGAGGGCATCCATAGTGTTTGTTGATCTGGGGAGATGGTTCCATAGTGGAGTTCAAGTGAGGACCGAGGAGGTGAAAATAGTGCGCACTTTGAGCCAGCGCATCCTGCAGTGTGAGGCTCAGGGGAGATCGTCCCCTTGCAAGCTGTGGGAATGCCATGCAAACGTACCCGCATACCGTTGTGCTCAAATTCCATCCAGAGATTTTTATAATCAAAAAGAGTAGGTCCTGCTCTGTGCACGGGTGGACTCTAACTTCGCTTGCCTCAAGTCGGAAGAAGTAAAGTCTACGAAATGAAGGCGTCCTCAGACTTTAATGGAACCTGCAAGCATTCTCCTCCACATTTCAATTGCTCACCATTACCCACTGTGACAGTCAAGTGAGGTGCAACCCGAGTAGTCAAGCCCAAGTGGGATGCCAGGCTTGTCTGCAGAAAATTGTTGGTGGACCCGCCATCAATTAACACTGTGACCCTCTTGCCATGAATCGTGCCATCTATTTTTAGAGTGGATGGAACCAGGGCCCCTGTTAGAGCATGGAACGAAATGCTTGGCTGCTCTCCAGCAGGGGGCTCCGCCGGTGGAGAGTCCGGTGGAACTTCTAATGGAATTGGGTCAGGATCAGAATCCTCACCCTGGAATTCCACATCATCTTCTGCAAGAAGACATAAGAACTACTGGAGGTTGCGGTGCCCAGTAACTTTCCCGAGTGAATGGGGAATCGTGAGCTAAAACACGCACGGCCGCGTTCCGTCGTGCAGCCATCTCTGCTAGGTGTGAGCTTCTTAATGCGTCCCATAGCGGTGGTAGAGCTGGTAGGCGCGGCACCTCTCTGCGGTTGAGGCCACGCATTACGCAGGAAGGGCCTGAAGGAGTAGCGGGTGGCCCCCATTGCTCTGCTGTGACAGTACACTTATCTTCAATGAGTTTAGCTAGGCCCATGGCATCAGCCAGTGATTCCGGTTGTAGGATGTATAATTCCCGTTGAATATCATCCCGTAATCCAGAAAGAAAACAGTTTAAAAGACTACTGGGTCGTAGCCCCACAATTCTCGTCGATAAACATTCAAACTCCGACATATATGAAGTGACAGTGGAATGTTGTTTGAGTTTGTAGAGACGGGCTTCATGATTCACGTACCTGGAAGGACCAAACCGGACCTCAGCGAGTCGAACAAAGGCGCTCCAAGAGGACAACTGTTCAGTGGCGAAGAGCCAATGGTACCATTGGAGAGCAGCCCCCGTCGTATAAGCGCCGTGAGAGATTTTACGGTC
Organism: Dioscorea cayenensis subsp. rotundata; assembly: GCF_009730915.1. Taxonomy (NCBI): domain Eukaryota; kingdom Viridiplantae; phylum Streptophyta; class Magnoliopsida; order Dioscoreales; family Dioscoreaceae; genus Dioscorea; species Dioscorea cayenensis. Next base: position 13,504 of record NW_024087882.1, read on the forward strand.
CTCTCGGTGTGGCATGGTGGGCAGTGACTCAATCCCGAAAGATCCAAGAGAGAACGTTTTCACCTGAAAAGAGTGGAATCTCCAGCTTAGGCAGGCGCGCTGATGATTGGGATGGGTGGCCAGACGGGCCCGGCGCTTGCAAATGGTGAGGATATCGTGCCGGGCGGGGTGAAGGGAGTAAAGGCGGTGAGGGTCCTCTCTCCATCTTAGATAACTTGAACATCATATCGGACATCACCGTCTGTTGAGTTGCCAATGATTTTTGGATGGTGTCGAAGAGCTCCGCTTGTTGCTTGACTGAGCCACAGAGGTCCTCCATCTTGGCAAGCGATGAGTCATGAGCGCTCATTGAGAAGGTGGATGTTGTCTTCCATAGCTACGGAGCAGTGCGTCATTCCCTCCGATCATGGGCGGGATTCGATGAAAAGCACCAGTAGTAACGCTCTCGAGTGGCTGCGAGGTTTACTTGTGAGAAATTCTTCGAGAAGATAAGGAATTCGGGAAAAGCGGGAGAAGGATAGGTTGGAGATAGGGAAGAAAGGAGAAAAGAGTTAAAAAAGAGAAAAGGAATGATTGGCTAAACTGCTCGTCAGTTCTCACATTTCATATATATATATTGTTTTCCTCAGAATAACATCCTTTTACAATGCCTTGTGCTTCACGCTACTAAATTCTATTGGTTAAGGTTTGCCCTCATTGATGATTACAATGTAATCAGTCTCAACCCATACAAAATCATCAAACATGTGACACCTGAATACCTTCCTAGTTCTTCTCCTCAAGCTTTAGTCTCTTATTTTGACTATCCTTGCTCTTTTGACTCATTTACTCTCCCATCTGACCTTTGGCCGTTACATTCTTCAAGACATGAGTTGGTAGTACTCCAAGAATATCATCAAATCTTGTAGAAAGATCGAGAAAAATAAGTAGGGATTTCAAGTGGATCATATCCTAGGCTTTAATTTTTCTATAATTTACAGTGTGATAGCATCACGCTAATATATCAAATTATGTATTACCATGGTTATTTAACACATGTTTGTCCTTTATTTATTTTTCCCAGCAATCGGAGGTTCCATCTCTTTTGTCCATTTGATCTGCATGGTCTCGACTTTTTGATTCGATCTGATGCCTCCTTCTTTGCCTCTGAAAAGCTAGCAAGTCATTTAGCCAAATTGAAGTAGAAACAAGGTAAAGGATCAACATATCTTGCATGGTAATAATACAGTGAAATTCTAAGCAAAATCACCCAAGACTTTCTTAGTTTTTCTTTTTATGCTCCAAATCTTTGATGAAGGTATACGATATCATACAAGAAAGGGGACCATGGATTGCATATCCGAGTCTAAGAAACAAGCATGATCAAGAAAGGAAAAATCAATAAATAGATAAAAGGTGATCCCCAAATATGAAGGCTTGTCTAATGTAAAAAATACAATGGCTTGATCTAAAAATTGTTACTTAGGCAGCATAAGTGACTCCACTAGTTTTGTCACGATGGCGATGTGCATGCAAAGGAAGTACGACTAGTTTGCACATAACTTTTTCGAACCAAAAGATTTCTTTGTGATTCTTTTTGTTGGGTTGTGGACCACACATATGTAGAGATATAAGGACTTTTTGTGCATAAGTTGTGTAGACGTACACAACTAATGTTTATAATTATGTATATCTTATTGTATTCAAGTTTTGAATGAGACCCTAGACTGTGATCTGATTCGAGTTTGAGTTGGGTCCTAATTATCTAATTTTAAATGTGTGGATATACATATTAATCATATGTTGTGTAGAATTCACGGGAGGGCAAAATTGTCAAATCTATGAGGCGACTTGTAATTAGCCCCTCAAAAATTTCTTATAAATAGGGGTGTGGTCCACGGTCGAGCATGCAATAATTGAGATTCGATTAGATTTTACGAATTAGGGTTCCCATCTCCTTCTCTGCGTGTGATGGGTGAAAAGAACCCGCAGGGCGATCCCAATCACTTTCGTCGTAATCAATGGATTCAGTGCAGTGCGGCTCGACGCTTTCTTTGTTCCTAAGCAATCTCCAAGCAAAAATCCGGGGTTTCAATTAGGGTTTATACCCATTAGATCCATCAAGTGGTACGAGCCATCTTGTTTTTGGAATTATTTAGGGATTTATTATAATTAAATCTTGAATTTATTGATTAATATGCATGCATGTATACGTTTTATTATGCATGCTTTCGAGTCGAATTTTTGATGTTAATGCGATCTTGATCCAATATAGATTGGGTGTTCATATATTTTTATATTATATTGAGTTAGTGTAGAATCGGAACATGATATCATAATTGTTAATTGAGATATATATATATATATATATATATATTGATTTCACGTGTAATCCGAGTGCATGATTGCACCATCGTGAGATTTGAAAAGTCAGTGCCATATATATGAGATATATTTTTCAATAGATTGGAAATTATATAAATAGATGATATAATAGCTAGCATCGGCATGATGATATGGTTTGATGTGAATGGTTCCACGCGAGTTTCAATATTTATTTTAATATGATATATATTGAATATTTCCACGACAATTGAAGTAGAGATGAATTGATTTATAAATCATTCATGATTATGGATTTTTAATACATGTTTAGATTTATTATTATTATTATCATTATAATCTTGATGATTATTATCAAAATCGAGTTCTTGAGGATAATTAATTAGTTATGTTACTTTGATTTTTGATTAGGATAATATTTGGATTTTTAGTTTAATTATTATGAATTTATTTTAATTCATAATTATAAAAGTTCAGCTTTAATAATCATTAGGAAATAACAACTTAGAGTTGCTTTATAGCTTTCTTGGGTATTTACTGCAATTGGTAGAAGCATCATTGTCACCAAAGTGACCTCTGTTGTGGAAACTTTTGTTTGTGAATAACCATGGTATTAGTGCATACTTATTCTCATGCAGACAATATGTCGGCCCAAAGGAAGATTGTTGTCTGGCAGAGATTTGTCTGCATTTGTGGTAATAAGTTGTTTATAGTTATTAAGTATCTATTGTGAGTATTTAGTCGGCCCAAAAGAAGACTTTATACTTGACTGGATTTTACTATATAACTTGATTACTGCAACAAGTTAATTACTAGTGAATTGAATCTCTGTCCAAAGACTAGGTTTAATGTCACAATAATTAACTTGAAGATGGGTGGTTGTTATTTATATGCTTGATTATCATATTTTTTGTTATTTAATTGTGAGTTGATTTTTGTTAATTGCTCTAATGTACGAGTTGATATTATGGGTGTTGGCAATGTATATGCACTACACTCGATGGCGTTCCTCGTGCTTAGTGGCACAAACTTTAAGACTTGGAAATACAAGGTGACTCTTGTTTTAGGGATGTATGGATCACGGACCATGCATTAAGAGAACTCATCTTCGCACCTCTTACAGATCAAAGCTCTCTTGACGATAGGAGAGTTTTTGAGAGGTGGGAGCGGTCTAATCGCATTGGCTTGATGATTATAAAGAATACAATCCCGGAGACTTTTCTGGACACTATGTCTGAGGAAAATGATGTTAGGCACTTTCTTGACACCCTCGAGGAACGCTTCATAAGAAGTGATAAGGCGGAGAAGAGTGTTGTTCTAAGGAAACTTGTCTCTATGCGGTATAAGGGTGATGGGAACATACGTGAGTACGTTCTCGACATGTTTCATCTAGCTGGGAAATTGAAAAGCTTAAAAATTGAGTTGCCAGAAGATGTTCTGGTGCATCTGGTTTTGATTTCCCTCCCTCCTCGATTCAGTCAGTTTGAAGTGAGCTATAATTTTCAGAAGGACAAGTGGACATTGAATGAACTCATCTCACATTTGGTACAGGAGGAAGATAGAACGAAACAGCATAAAGTTGAGAGTGCGCATTTGGCATCTTCTAACTCAGGCCCTCAAAAGAAGAGGAAATACGATAAAGCTGCGGCACCAAAATCGTGTAAGAAGATCAAAGGCCCTGAAAAATAGCATAAAGAATTGAAATGCTTCTTCTGCAAGAAGGCTTCTCATGTAAAGAAAGACTGCCCTAAGTATCGTGCTTGGCGCATAAAGAAAGATATGTTTTTTGCTCAAGTTTGTACTGAAGTTAATGGTTTCAGTTCCTGGATATACTTGGTGGTTGGATTCAGCTGCTACAACTCACATAAGTGTATCAATGCAGGGTTGCCTGACTGCCGAACACCGAGTGATGGTGAAAGATACATCTATATAGGGACTGGAAGGGCAGAAGTCATAGGCGTAGAGACTTTTAGATTGTTACTTCGTAGTGGTTTTTATTTAGAATTGAATAACACATTCATTGTACCGTCCTTTAGACGGAATTTAGTTTCTATTTCAGTTTTGGACAAAGAAGGTTATTTTTGTTCATTTGGTAATAAAAGATGTGTTCTTCATTTTAATTCGATGTTGGTTGGAACCAGTACATTAAGTGAAAGTGATAATCTTTATTTGCTTGATAAAGTTAATACAAACAATGAATCCCATAATACTGAAACTAAAGGAATAAAACGTAGATTACAAAATGAGAATTCATACTCATTATGGCACAAGCGTTTGGGTCACATCTCTGAAAAGAGAATTGATAGGCTTGTAAGAGATGAAATTCTTGATGTAATTGACAAAACCAACAATAATGTGTGCATTGATTGCATTAAAGGAAAAACTACAAACAAGAGGAAAGTGGGGCCCGAGAGAAGTAAAGAAGTCTTAGAACTTATACATACAGATATTTGTGGACCTTTCCCTACGGCTTCTTGGAACGGTCAACGGTATTTTATTATGTTCATTGATGACTACTCTCGTTATGGTTACCTCTACTTGTTACATGAGAAATCAGAGGCTTTGGACTTTTTTAAGTCATTTAAGGCAGAAGTTGAAAATCAATTGGGCAAGAATATAAAGACCGTTAGATCTTATCGTGGTGGTGAATACTACGGCAGGTACGATGGATCAGGCGAGCAACGTTCAGGCCCTTTTGCTCAATACCTAGAGGAGTGTGGAATCATTCCTCAGTACACCATGCCAGGTTGTCCTAGTATGAATGGTGTGGCCGAGAGGCGAAACAGAACCCTTAAAGATATGGTAAGATGTATGATTACTCATACGACATTGCCTAACTCTCTCTGGGGTGAAGCATTAAAGACCGCAGACTATCTCCTAAATAGAGTTCCCATTAAGGCTACTGAGAAGACTCCTTATGGATTATGGACTAGCAAGAAGCCTATCCTAAGGCATTTACGAGTTTGGGGTTGTCCAGTTGAGGCAAGGCCTTATAGGCCTAATGAAAGAAAACTGGATGCAAGGACAATAAGTAGCTATTTTGAAGGGTACTCTGAAAAATCAAGAGGCTTTAAGTTTTATAATCCTACATCAAGAACCTTTTTCGAAACGGGAAATGCCCGGTTTTTTGAGGATGTTGAGGTTGGGGAAGAGAATTGAAGTGATGATTTTGTCTTTGGGGAGGATTTGGATACATCTTTCTCTGTTGTTGCTAAGGATCACAATCAGGTTTTTTTTTCCTGTTGTCATTCAAACGCAACATTCGGTACATGATAGAAATGATGTTATTCCTACCCATCAAGAAGAGGATACTCAACCAGTTATGGGTGAGGAGCAAGACATTCAACCTCAAATTTAAGAAGAACCGGTGCCTCTAAGGAGGTCCACGAGAGTAAGGAGAAGTCCAATTTCGGATGACTATTTGGTATTTCTCCATGAGTATGAAGGATATGTTGACTCAATGGAAAACAATCCAGTTACCTTTAGTGAGGCAATTAATAGCTCAAACTCTCATAAATGGATAGAAGCTATGGGTGAGGAAATCCAATCCATGAAGGACAATGATGTTTGGGATCTTATCCCATTGCCGGAAGGTGTGAGACCTATTGGATGTAAATGGGTCTTTAAGACCAAAAGGAATTCACAAGGCAATGTTGAAAGGTATAAGGCACGTCTAGTTGTGAAAGGATTTACTCAGAGGGAGGGCATCGATTACAAAGAGACTTTTTCTCCTGTTTCTGCAAAAGACTCTTTTAGGACCATTATGGCACTTGTGGCATATTTGGATCTTGAGCTACATCAGATGGATGTAAAGACGACTTTTCTTAATGGAGACATTGAGGAGACCATTTATATGATGCAGCCAGAGGGATTAGTCGTTGGGGAGACTAATCAAATGGTTTGCAAACTTAAGAAATCTATCTATGGGCTTAAACAAGCTTCCCGACAATGGTACCAAAAGTTCCATCGTATTGTTCTGTCATTTGGTTTTGAGGTGAATACTGTTGAGGATTGTGTGTATCACAAGTTCAGTGGGAGTAAGTACATATTTTTGATTCTATATATTGATGATATTCTGCTTGCCAGCAGTGACAAATGGATCCTTTAGGAAACTAAGAAATTTCTCTCTAAAAGTTTTAAGATGAAAGATCTTGGTGAAGCATCTTTCGTATTAGGGATCCAGATTCATCGTGATCATTCACAAGGTTCCTTGATTTTATCTCAGAAGAGCTATATTGAGAAAATACTGCAAAGGTTTGGCATGCAGAATTGTAAGCCTCATGACACCCCCGTGTCGAAAGGAGATAAATTTAGTTTAAAACAGTGTCCTAAGGAAAGAATTAAATCCAAATACATGCAGAACATTCCCTATACATCTGCAGTAGGAAGTCTTATGTATGCACAGGTCTGTACCTGTCCTGACCTGGCATTTATAGTGGGAATGCTTGAAAGATATCAATGTAATCCAGGTAGAGAACATTGGGTTGCAGCCAAAAGGGTCTTTAGATATTTTCAGAAGACAAAGGATTACATGCTCACATACAAGAAGTTGGATAGGCTTGAGATCATTGGGTATTCCGACTCCGACTTTGCTGGATTCTTGGATAGTCGTAAGTCGACATCTGGTTATGTCTTCACTATGGCTGGTGGTGTCATTTCATGGAGAAGTGCCAAGCAATCCTTGGTTGCTTCATCAACCATGGAGGCAGAATTCATCGCATGTTATGAGGCATCTAGTCATGCTATTTGGCTGCGCAATTTCATTGAAGGACTGCGAGTTGTCGAAAACATAGAGAGACCTTTGACGTTGTATTGTGATAATAGAGCAGCAGTTTTGTTCTCAAACAGCAACAGAAGTTCTTCTAGGTCTAAGCATATAGACATTAAGTTCTTAGCTGTAAAAGAAAGGGTTCAGAGTGGGTTTGTTAGTATTGAGCTTATAGGGACAAATTTCATGGTTGCGGATCCGCTTACAAAAGCATTGGCGCCTAAAGTTTTTCATGAACATGTTGTTAGCATGGGCGTCGTTAGTATGAATGCTTATGATTAGTTGGAGTTTATTTTCATAGCTTGATATTCATGTTGATGTCATGACACTTTTGATTAGTCTTTATAAAGTTTATCATTTATTTTTATTATTTGCTCTGAACTATGATCTCATAAAGATTTTAAAGTTGGACCAGTTGGAAATAGACAAGCGTAGATCACATTAGCTTGTAATTTCCATGCTACACATCCACACTTTATCTATGTCGTTAGTTAAGTCGGTATGTGTGAGCATTGTGGGTTTAGTTGCATTGTACTGGCGACAACTGCCCCTATGTTCCATGTATAGATAAGGCTAATGGACGAGATTGATTTAGATAATTTTTCAGTTGTAATTACATTTAGTTATCGATAGTAATTTATACACAATTTTAAATTCCCGAAGGTGCATGATTGTATTGTCCAAGTGGGAGATTGTTGGGTTGTGGACCACACAATATGTAGGGATATAAGGACTTTTGTGCATAAGTTGTGTAGACGTACACAACTAATGTTTATAATTGTGTATATCTTATTGTATTCAAGTTTTGAATGGACTCAAACTGTGATCTGATTCGAGTTTGAGTTGGGTCCTAATTATCTAATTTTAAATTTGTGGATATACATATTAATCATATGTTGTGTAGAATTCCTGGGGGCAAAATTATCAAATCTACGATGGGCAGACTTGTAATTAACCCCATAAAGATTTCTTATAAACAGGGGTGTGGTCCCTGACTGAGCATGCAATAATTGAGATTCAGAATTCGTTTTTCTGAATTAGGGTTCCCATCTCCCTTCTCTGCGTGTGATCAGTGAGAAAAACCACAAGACCCAATCACTTTCGTCATAATCAATGGATTCAAATGCAGGTACGCTTCCACCACTTTCTTTGTTCCTAAGCAATCTCCAAACAAGAAGATCCAGGGTTTCAATTAGGGTTTATACCCATTAAATCCATCATCTTTGGCCTACCCAACCATGGGATTCCTCTTTATCAAAGCTGAATAGGATGAAAGAAGAAATGAAAGAATAATCAAGGTCTCGAAGATCATCAAAGACTAGAGTAGGAAAGAAAGAATTCCATCTTTAATAGAAGTACATACACTTATCTACCACGGTTAAAATGCTATAGTGGAAGATCTCTTAGCAAATGAAAGAATGTTTTCAAGATATATCTTGAGAAACATTGACGTGCTTTGGTGAAAACTTCTAAACATAAACTCCAAACTAAAGTGCAAGTAAAGCACCATCACAACATGATATACTAGGTGTTTAGAAGTGCAATTATACCTTGAAACAGTGTAATTAAAAGCGCTAGGCGCTCTTAAGGCGCTAAGCCATTTTATTGCCCGAAGCAAGAGGAGCCACGAAAACTTCCACCCTCTTAATTGCAAAACAAGAGCGAAATGTAAAAGGAGGCTTGAAATGTAAAAAGAGACTTAAAAAGGTACAACTACTTTTTCCCATATGCAGAGAAACTAATTGCTGAATAAAGAATGTTTGAGAAATTTTTTGGTTTACCCATTTTGATAAAAAGAAAAGAATTTTTGAATCCTTCATACAAGTTAAATATAAAATTTTAAAGCCAGTAGGTTAGAGATAATTTAACAAAAAATGACATGCTGGAAGTCTCCCAGCTATCAAAAGGTATATTTTGAAGAAATAACAACATTAAAGGCATCATATCTTATAGTTCATAGCGAGAACGGATGAAATGCGTAAAAAACAGGATCAGTCCAGATAGAACTAACGAGTGCTCTGCATAAATTAACTCCTTTCGGATAGAAAACCTAAAGCTTTTTCATAGTGTGAAGCCCTCAGTACAGCAAAATGATGTGGAAGATAGTAATTTTATCAGATGTTCATTCTCTTGTCCAAAATTTCTTGGGTCATGTTGCGAAGGTATGAAAAACACCTTATGACATAGCAAAATAAAATAATTAAATAAATATGATCAAAATATTAGAACATGGTTAGCCTTTTTCAATCTGAAGGTTATTAAACATTTGATGGATCCATTGTGAAGCATTAATGTCACCCTAATTCTAATGAAGTCATCTACTGACCAAATCAAATGAAGATAAAGAAAAAGAGAAGAGTGTTACAATTACTTCATGATTATTTTTCAATAAGATGCAACCAATTTAAATTTAACTTAGAATCATCCCACCAAACAATAGAAATTGATCAAGGGTACTACATTTTCTAACCTATTCCAAATGGAAGAGAGAAGTTGAGTGTTAGACTTTGTATGTTACCCTTTTTTTCAAGATGCATAACAAGCCTCAACTATGAAATATTCAATACAAAGCCTCCTAGTGGCTTGAAAATCACATTATGTGGGAATTTAACCCCAAAAAAAAAAATAAAAAAAAATAAAGGAAATGTACAAACCTAAGAATCCAGAAATGCTAACCAAATGGGGGCACAAACTATTTCAAGTCCCACTTTCATATAGTTTTAGGTTTTTTTCCTTCCTGTACGTATTCATCATTTTCGCGGACCACAAACAAAGGGCTAAGGAACGAGCTTTGAAGTTCTTATAGTTTGGTCAATGTTTTTTTGTCTTCCATTCACGCTTTGTCCCAACTCAAGGCAGCCCCACAAACAAGCACCTTTTGGTTAAATTCCTTCAAGCGGGAACCTAGTTAATTAATTTGAAAATACAAAGCTCATCAAAGCGCTTGTTCCTCCAATCGAAAACCGTCAACTTGTCTGAAAAAGAAGGATTGTAAATCAAAATACCATTGTTTGTGGTTTCAATCTACGCACCATCAAAGAAAATGAATTGTGTCTCCCATCCATATTAGATTGAGTATAATACAATAATTATCTATCATTAAGAGATAATAAATGATGCTATAAACATCCTCCGATGATCAATCACTCATAATCCTCGAAAAATAACCATACATTAGTGATGAAATCTGCAGGAATTATCTTCCAAAGTCGCAGACAAAAGTCCGGGCGAAACTTGTGAAACAGAGATTCTACCATAGGCGGATGCGAGATCGAGAAAGAGGAAATCATGATGACGAATCAGACAACACCATCAATTCAAACAAGAAAATGAAAGAATGACTGAATGAGGGAGAAAATAATTTTTCTTTGTTGAACTTTGAGAAAAACAATTAAAAACTGAATTGAATACAAAGCTCTCTAATTGCACAAAAGCTAGTGAATATCTTTAACCAACTTGCTGAGATGTGGCTGGAAATGTTTTAATTAATTAATAATATGCTTGACTTAAATTTCTTAGCTTCTTCAAATCACTCAATTCAATAAACATTTAATTCCATTAAGATGCATCAGCTTCTTCAATCACAAAGAACTTCATAGCTTTTTTTCCAACAATTTCGGACAATCACCAACAAAACACTAAATCATCCATAAAACCACAACATCAATGAATAATGCGGACAAAGCCGAGGACTTTATACCTTGGCAAGCTCATCGATTGCTTCTCCCCACACACCGTGATGATTGAAGCCCCTGCCTCGAGAAATCCAAAAAGTGCAAACATTAGGGTTGTGAAGAGTTACATAGAGAGAGAGAGATCAATAGATCGTGCGGAGAGATCATCCGTAACTCAGAGGCGTAACGCAGCGTTGAGGACCCTCATTGATGAAGCGCTATTGGTTAAGATCGCAAGCATCGAAGACGCCACGCTCTCACTTCCCTCCATGGTCACCGCTCCTGGATTTGGGGGAAGGGTTTTTGAAATGAGCGGAGAGGTCTCGATCGTTCGATGTGCATTAAACCGCCAGATGTGCCTTGGATCACTAGATCGGCTACTTCTTCAAAAAAATAATAAATAAATAAATAAAATGAAATAAACTTTTCATCAATTAAGTTTTGCAATTGTTTTGATTTGTTATTTTAGAAATTTTAGTATTTATATTTATATATCTTACCATAATTACAGTAGTTAGCTTTATTTTTGTACATAATTAAGAGAAGGCTTCAATATGTAAAGAATTTATATATATATATATATATATATATATATATATATAATGGAACAACCACCTTGCTAAAATATAGGAGAGTTAATTATAAGAGTACAAAATAATGAAAATAAAGTTAAGGAAAATTAATTAAAAAATACAAAATAACGAAGATAAAGGAGCACCAAGAGATGGGTCCAGCAAACATGAAAGTGGAGTACTATGAAAAGTCAAGGGCAAGGTCACCCTCCCTTAAAAGTGACTAAGATTGTGCTTTTTCATTGGTAAAGGTATACAGAGGTTCAACATTCCATTTGTTTGGGATGCTCAGTAGAAAGAGCTGCAACAGACCAAACATATAATTATCATATAAGTTCTCATCATATTATACACTTAGACAAGCAAGTTTGTATTGGAATAGTAGGTTTATGTTATTCAAACTAACATTTATTTTGACCCATGTGATTGCATGAGAAATTTTTTTCTCACTATTAATGCATAAGCTTGATTAAAATATAAGAACATTTTTTTTAGTAATAAGCATGGCTAAAGTTCAATCACATACTGGAATATTTGCAACCATACAATAAATTCAGTAAAAAAAAAAGAAATATAAATGCATGATACTGGTCCTAATGGATATTAAAGTAAGGATATGTATCTGTTTAAAGAAACATGGGAAATGGAGAGATTAAGACTGGATCATACCTTCCTTACTTCATATATATATATATATATTACTCCCCAAAGTTCCCATCATTCATGCTCTTGATCATCAATATGTGTTTGTACAATGATTATGAGGTGATCAAGGGTAAGTGCCTGAAAAGAATTGATGTCAGATGCTGCCAAGGACTTTGAAAAAAAAACAACCTTTGACATACTCGTTGTATTGTAGGGCGAGCTGTGGATCAATGTTGATGCACTGCATTGCTATTAAAATCATTGAAAGCACTTGGTTTGTGGTCACTTGATCAGCTAAGCAAAGAGGAATACGTGGATCTAGCATATCTTTCACTAACATACTCAGTGATAAGTTGCTTAGGAGATCTCCGGGATGTGTTCCATGTATCACTTCAAGTGCTACAATCCCAAAACTATATACATCAGATTTTTCAATTAATCTCATTACATAGGCATGCTCTGCAAACACCAATCAAGTAAAGTACAGTAGTAGCTCAGTTCGCTTCATCATCATTGTTCATATTCAAGGTTGATAAAACTAATAAATTGCTTGTGTAATCACTTAGTCTAATTACAAGAGAGTACACATAGAAGAACAATTAAAATGATTAGAAGATGCATCCATACCTGGTGCCATGTACCCATATGTGCCTACAAGCAAACTCCAATGTGATGAGTTCGGTTTTAGTAGTCTAGAAGAATGTCACGCTCTGCGGCTATCTCTTGCTCTTCTTCACTTCCTTTACCCTATTCCCTCCTTAGGAATCTGTACTACTTCTTCATATGACCCACTCTGTTGTAGTGAAAACACTTGATGTTTTCTGCCTCTTGGCCTTGCTCTGGATGTTTCTCTGTCCCCATAACCTTGTGGAAGTCTACTTGCACTTCTTCCACGATGTTCATAGGTTTCTAATATGAGTGCTTCAGAATAAGATTCACCTTTCTCTTTTCTTCTGGCTTCTTCACTCAACAAGCTTTCTTTTACCATCTCCATTGTCAACACTCCTCCAGGGGCTGAAGTACTCAGAGATACTACCAGTGTTTACCAACTATCTAGTAGAGATCTTAGAAATAGCAAAGCTTGCAACTCATCTTCAAGCGTCATCTCCATAGATGTCATTTGGTTCACCAAGCCCTGAAAGTCACTAGGATGCTCAGTCATACTCCTTCCATCTATGTGCTTCAAATTCACCAATCTTCTGATGGTTGTGGCCTTATTTCTAAAGGTATTGTTCTCATACAAGGCTGTTATAGCTCATTTTCCTTGACATCTTGATAAGTGTTTGTGCGATATGAATGCGAAGTGTTCATTCCTTATGTTGAGCATTACTTTTCTCAGGTTTTTACATTAATATGTGTGTTTTTATGTTACTTTTATGCAGGTATGGTTGTGAGGCTGAGTATGAAGGAAATAGGCCAATGTGGATCATAATGCACCTATTTTGGAGGAGATCTTGCTAAGGTTCAAACGCGAAGACATAGGACAGGTGTGAGATGCTAGAGTGTGTGCCAACCTCCTCGCATTCGAGTGAGCACATACATTTGGAGGGGCACAAAGGCAGTCACAGTCGAGCATTCCGTCTTATGCATATAAGAACAAGAGCTCCACCAACATATATATCATTGAAGAAGCAAGTGATTCACGACGTGAACGTGTGCCCGTTTGCGTTACCCCGATAATAGTATGGAAATGGGACGTTATTCAGGTCGAAGACTGTAGCATAACACTGCAACAAGTACTGTAGCAGCACTATTTACAGCCGGCCGAGAAATCAGAGAAACAGAGAATCCACATGGGCGTGTGGAAATTATCCACGCCCGTGAGGAAATTCCGCACGGGCGAGTGTAGCGTCCACGCCCGTGGAGTTGTCCTATTGCAGCCCTATTTAAAGCCGATTCAGCCCCAATTTTGGTATTCTTTTCTCCATCTTTTCCCCAACTTGAGAGAGGGCTTCGGCTAGAGTTTTGAGGGGTATTGGCTTGGTTTTTGGAGAGGTTCTACGGCTCCGACATCGCGCGTCGTTAGGAAGAAGGTTATTGGGAGAGCTTTCGTCGGCATCGATCCGGTGAGGTGTATCCTAGGCCGGACAAAGGATCCCTTGCGACGAGTAGAGGACTCTCCACAAGACCATTGACACGACCATCGAGGGGGTTTCTTTATGGATTCATTGCTTTTACATTCGATTTCTTTGATTGTACTTAGCTCCATGGAGAGCTAAACCCCTAGTGGGTACTTGGATAATTGTGAACCCTAGGATGTATTCGTTTCATTGAACTTCTTTATTATGCTTTCAATAAATTGATGTTTATTATGAGTTCTAACCTTGAATGCTTGATTATATGAACATTTCCCCTAGAGTGACACTAGGGATTATATGAACATTTCCCCTAGAGTGACACTAGGGTTGAGAGTTCTTGTTGGTAACCTTGTGAGTGAGTGACACACCACGAGCGTTAGACAAAGCTAGGTTGAAGAGGGTTGAGAGGGTGAGTCGAGAGGTACAGGAGCGTCCCTTTCCCCTCCGACGTGATAGATTCTACCTCCGTTCCTTGAGTTCTTTGCGACAATAATAGAGTGAATGGTCTAAGGGATGAACCTCCGCTGGGGCCTAGTTGCGCGTGCAATGGAGTGAAGCGTTGAGGGGATCTTAGTATCTAGGGCTTAATTGTGGCTAGGGACCTTCCGCCTGGACCAAAGGGTTAGGTCTATAATTAGGAAGCGATTTATCACTTGGAATCCCTAGAGCTCATTGCAACTTTATTCGAGTGCGAGGTTGAGAGGTTATTTAATCTCTCCTCCGGGACATGAATAGAGTTAGGCATAGTTGACCTTAGATTTGGGACTATGTATGTAAGGATTTCCACGACTCACCATTACATTGATTAAGAAGCATAATAGAGAGTTCTTGCACTTGAAGCGATTATCCTAGGTGAAGCATCATCCGAGTACCCCATCTTTATCGATTGCCTTACCTCCTCCTTACTTTTGCTCTCTTACTTGTTGCTTTTAATTGTAGAGAATTGAATCAATATCACAGTTATCATTGTTGATACTCCACATAGCTAAGAATCGAATTAAGTGTCTTTACTCCCTACTCCCTGTGGATTCGACCCCGCTCACCCGGGATTATTACTTCAACAAACCCGTGCACTTGCGGGATATACGCAAGGGGACCTTGTCACATCTTCAGAAATATGGTGGAAAATACTTGCATCAACCCATTTCCTAACCGTGGCAGCTGCCTTCAAATGCAATATCCCTCATTCATCATCAATCATACTCCCTGGCTTTGCTTTTCCATTAACAAGGAGATACAGGTCTTGCACAATCAACAAGTCTTGCATCCTTCTCTTCCAAACTGCATAATTGGAAGGATTTAGTTTGATCATCCAACATGCATTTTGTCCTCCCATTCTACTTCACAAGAATTGCCTTTGTCAATCTGACACTGATACTACTTGCTCGTGGTTTGGCGGTAATGAAATAGTAAAAAAGGTTGCAGAAGTCATTGTAGTAATTTATTGTTTACTGCAATGTAGCAATTTTATTGTTCACGTGCGGCCTGTATGCAAGCATAAGCTTGACCGTGAACCTCTCTGTCTATTCTATGTGGTCGGTATGCGGGCGCAAGCTTGCCCATGAGCATTTCTGTCTACTAGTTTACTGTAGCAAAGCTACTATTCATCGCACTGTAGCAAATCATTGTCCATGTGCGAAGCTCATGCGACTGCAAATCACTCGTGAACTTCATTGCCAATCTTGTGCAGCCTGTATGCTGCCCACATACTCTGTAAACAACCCTGTAAAGCTTCCTTAAGGCTTCAAAGGTCTTCCCAAAGCTTCTACAATGCATCAATGTTTCAAACCAAGCATAAAACACTACCAAACCCTTCAATTCTTATTAGAATGAGATGAACAAATATACAACAATGCAAAAATGCAATTTTAGTGTGGAAAACTCTACGAATCGAGGGGAAACCGACGGGTCTCCTTAGAGCCTCTTAAACATGCATCCACTATGTCAATAATGGGTTATAATAGTTCCTCTTTAGCTAACTAGAGGTTTACATGAATAAGGGCAACAATATTCATAAGAGAGGGTTTGTATGGCATTACTAATATCATCATTACTAAGGATGGATAACAAACAACAAATAGAGGTAAACGAAGGATCAAACCTAATCAATAGGTAGGGCTTCTTACAAGAAATCTCCTCCCGGAGTTTGAGTAAGATCCGGCGATGTTTGGCCATCCGATCTCCTTGCCCTAGCTCTCTCTCTCTCTCTTCCCTTTCT
This sequence comes from Dioscorea cayenensis subsp. rotundata, assembly GCF_009730915.1. Classification (NCBI taxonomy): domain Eukaryota; kingdom Viridiplantae; phylum Streptophyta; class Magnoliopsida; order Dioscoreales; family Dioscoreaceae; genus Dioscorea; species Dioscorea cayenensis. Next base: position 29,781 of record NW_024087882.1, read on the forward strand.
CCCCTCTTTTGGGTTCTTGGTGATAGCTCTCTCTCTCACACATGTTACACATACCCTAAGAATGACTCCTCATTCACAATAAATGAGAGATTTTTAGCATGCAAAATTTCCTTGGTGCCCTCCACTTCTTCATTATTGACATAGCTTCATTTTTTTTCTTTTTCATTTTTAACTTGGGCCAAGCACAAGCTTTATTTCTCTTTGTTGGTAGCCTACCAAATGGGTTGAAACCCAACACAAGTATACCTTGAAACATCTTATGCGTTAAGTTCTGCTCATATAGGAATAACGTCTCAGCAAGGGATGCATCATAACTGTTGTTAAGGCAAGCCTGCTTTTCCAGAGCTTGGATCTCTCTGTGAAACTCTAAAGATTCTTTCCTAACCTAGAAAATTTTGCAATTGTCTCCAAAGAAGCAGAGTTAAAGGAAACCAAGGAAGCATGAGCAAATGAGAGAAACTTACTGCAACAAGCTTCTCTCTTAATGAATTCAAATGAGAATCAAGCTCTGCGTTATATCCTCCTTCTTGAATTGATAAATTCTTGACGGACAAGTCTTGCTGGATAACAGTATGTAACAAAAATAGCTGTTAGAACTGCATTTTTTTTTTTTTGGGTTGAACCATTTATACAATCTTGAAAAACTCCATTTGTCTTGATTGCAAATCAAGATTGAAATGGGAAAAGGTAGCTTGAAAAGATACAGCTACTTTTACCCATTTGCAAAAAAAACTACTAGTTGAATACAGAATGTTTGAGAAATGTTTTGGTTTACCCATTTTAATAAAAAAAAAAGAATTTTTTTAACCTTCATACAAGTTAAATATAAAATTTTAGAGCTAGTAGGTTAGAGATAATTTCACCAAAAATGACATGCTGGAAGTTTCCTAGATATGAAAAGATATAGTCAAAGAAGTAACATCAAGAAAGGTGTCGTATCCTATAGTTCATAGCAGGAACAATCGTGAGATGCAGAAAAATAGAAAAACAAAAATAAGGCGTGATAGATCTACTAGTGCCTAAATAAATTAATTCCTTTATGATAGAAAATCTACACTTTTTCACAGTAAGAAGCCCTTAGGTTCAACAAAACAATGTCGAAGACAGTATTTTTCCCTAATGTTCATACTCTTATCCAAAATTTTTTGGGTCATTGACAACGCCCCTTGTGTGTGACCCGCAAGTGCACGGGTTTGTCAAAGTAATAAATCCCAGGTGAGTAGGTATCGTATCCACAGGGAATAGTGAATAGAAACACAATGATTGTTATTTAACTATGATGAGAATGAATTGATGGTGGTGTGAATAAAATTGATATAAAAAGAGATAAAAGAAACAAGAAAGAGAGGCACGATAAAATGAGAGGAAAGGCAATCGATGTAAGTTGGGTACTCGGATATTGTTCTGCCTAGGAGTATCGCTTCAAATGCAAAACCAACTATTATGCTTCCTAACTAATGCATTAATGAGTCATGGAGATCCTACAAGACATGGTCCCAAATCTAAGGTCAACCGTGACTAACTCTATACTATGCCCCGGCGGATAGATCGAACAGTCTCAACACATCGCACTGCATAAAGTTGCATGGAGTTCTAGGGATTCCAAGTGATAAACTCTATTCCTATATGTAGACTTAACCCTTTAGTCCCGGTGAGAGATCCCTAGCTACAATTAAGCCCTAGGTACTTAAATCACTTCAACGCTTCACTCCGTTGCCTCTGCAACTTAGCCCCAACGGAAGGTCATCCCTTAGCCCGTTCACTCTACTATGACCGTAAAGAACTCAAGGAAATAGAGGTAGGATAAATCACGTCGGAGGGGAAAGGGGATGCTCCGCTACCTCTCTACTCACCCTCTCAACCCTCTCCAATCTAGCTTTGTTTAACTCTCGTGGTGTGTCACTCACTCATAAGGTTACCAAGATGAACTCTCAACCCAAGTATTACTCTAAGGAAGTATTCAATCAATCAAACATTCAAGATTGGAACTCAATTAAAACATCAATTAAGGAAAGTATAATAAAAGGTTTAATGAAACAAATACATCCTAGGGTTCATAAATCCAAGTACCCACTAGGGGGTTTAGCTCTCTATGGAGCTAGTTATAATCAATAACAAAATCGAAAGTAGAAACAAGTAATCCATAGAAAAACCCCCTCGGTATTCGTGTCGATGGTCTTGTAGAGTGGTTTTGTCCTCTCCAAAGGTCCCCTTGTCAAGCCTAGGGCACACCTCGCCCGGATCGGTGTCGACGAAAGCTTCCCCCAATAACTATCTTTCAAAAGAAATACGGTGTCGAAGCTGGAGAACCACTCCAAAAGCCTTGCCAAAACCTCTCTAAACCCTAGCCGCTGTCCTCTCAAAAATGAAGAAGAGATGGAGAAAAGAATGCTGAAATCAGGCTTAAAAATGGCTTTAAATAGGCTGGAATCGGGCATCCACATGCTCTTGTGGATTTTTCACACGGGCCTGTGGAATTTCCACACAAGCGTGGGTAATTTCCACACGCCTGTGTGGATTCTCTAGAATTCTGTTTTTTGGTCTGCTGTGAACAGTAACTGCTACATTAAATTTCTATAGTGATTTGCTGCAGTACCCTGCCAAAAAACATTCCCGAATCCACTTTTCGTCGAGGCAAAATAAACGGGCACACGTTTATGCCGTAAATTACGTCGGTTCTTCAATAAACGGGTTCATTGGTGAAGATCTTACTATCATTGCACAAGTTGGGATACGCAAATGTGACTACCTTTGTGCCCCTCCAAATCATTATAAATAACTTGAACGTATTGGAAGCTGGCACACATTCACGTATCTTCGATCATAACTTGTGTCTTCACGTTTGTTCCTTCCAGGATTCCACCAAATATTGCGCTCATGATCCACTTTTGGCTTCTTTTCTCGATACTTAGCTTTCATAACTCTACATGCATAAAAGTACACAAATACACATGAATTAGCGCTAAAACCTAATAGAAGTTATGCCCATCATAAAGGAAATAATACTTTGTATTATTAAATACACAAGCACTTATCAGTCATGTTGCGAAGGTATGAAACACCCTATGACATGGCAAACTAAACTAAAATAAAATAAAATAAAATAATTAAATAAATATAATCAAAATATTAGAACATGGTTAGCCTTTATCAATATGAAGGTTATTATGCATTTGATAGTAATAACTGAAGTCTCTTTTCTTCTTTGGATCTATAAAGAAGCATTAATAACAACCACTTCTAATGAAGGTTATTAAGCATTTGATTACAACCATTGTTTGTGGTTTCAAATTGTGCCTCCCATCCGTTTTAGATAAGCATAATACCACAATTATCTATCATTAAGGGCTAATAAATGATCCACAAAACACTCTGATAATCAATCGTTCATAATCCTCGAAAATAACCACCACATATTTCAAACAATCACAAACAAAACACTAAATCATCCACAAAACAACCAAATACATGAATAATGCGAGCAAAGCCGAGGACTTTATACCTTGGAAAGCTCATCAGATTGCTTCTCCCCACATCCCGTGATGATTGAAGCCTGCTGAGAAATCCAAAAAAGTGCAAACGTGAGGGTTGAGAAGAGTTACAGAGAGAGATCAATAGATGGTGCGGGGAGATCAACCGTAACTTAGAAAATTAAGTATTTTTCAGTTGGTAAAAATGTTTATTAAATGAAAATTAAAAAAATAATAATAATAATAAAGTGAGTTATATATAGGATTATATACCCTTACATGTTCTCCAAAGATGAGAGTGAGGGGTAATTTGGGATGCTTGATTAGCAATATGAATTGCATTGAAGCGGGAGGAATTTACAATATAAGTTCCCATCATATTAAACACTTAGAAAAGCAAATTTATATTGGAATAATGAAAGTGTAGTATGCAAGCTAACATTTAATTTAACTAATATAATTCCAAGAGAAATTTTTTCCTCGAGATGAATGCAAAAGGTTGATTAAATTAAATATAAGCACATTTTTTTCCTTTTTGGCAATAAGCATGGTGAAAGTTCAACCGGACATTGAAATATTTGCAACTACATAATAAATTCAATCAAATAAGAAATATAAATGCAAAGTACTTGTCCTACTAAATATTATCCAAGGATATGTATCTAATTAAAGAAACTTAAGCATACCTAAGTTCTCATTATTCAAGCACTTGATCATCAATATGTGTTTGCACAATGTTTATGAGGCGATGAAGGGCAAGTGCTTGAAAAGAGAAGATGTCAAATGTTGGCCAAGACTTTGGAGAAAACAATCTTTCAGATACTTATCGCATTGTAGGGCGAGCCTGTGGATCAGTGTTGACACAATGCATTGCTATTAAAATCACAAAAAGCACATGGTTCATGGTCACTTGATCAGCTATATGAAGGGGAAAAGGAAGACGTGGATCGAGGATATCTTTCACTAGCATACTCAATGATAAATTGCTTAGAAGATCCCCAGGATGCGTTCCACATATCACTTCAAGTGCTACAATTCTGAAACTATATACATCACATTTTTCAGTCACTCTCATGGCATAGGCAAGCTCTGCAAAAACAAATCAATTGTAAAAATAGTAATAGCTTAGTTCACTCCATCATTGTTCATGTACAAGGTTGATAAATCTAAAAAGCCATATGGGTAAGCCTATTTATAACAAAGTTTGAATAGAAGAAGCAATCAAATTGATTTGGAGATGCATACATACCTGGTGCCATGTACCCATATGTGCACGCAAGCAAACTCCAATGTAATGAATTAGGTTTTAACAGTCGAGAAATACCAAAGTTTGAAACACAAGCCTGGTACTCTTCATCCAAAAGAATATTGTTGCTTGTTATGTCTCGATGAATGATAGGTGGATTACAATCATGATGTAAGTAAGATAAAGCTTGCGCAATGTCTCGTACAATTCTGACTCTCTTGATCCAATCCAACTCCATTGCTCCTTTCTCAAATCTTAGAGTGGCACCCAAGCTTCCTCTCTCCATATATTCATATGCAAGAAAACTGAATTTATCAATAGAGCAAAAACCATGAAAACCCACAATATTCTGATGCCGAATTTTAGTTAATGCTTGTATTTCATTTTGAAAAGCTTTCTTATTCTCTTACGCTTCTTCTTCTTGAATTTTCTTGATAGCAAGTGTCACTCCTGGTGATATTGTTGCTTTATAGACTATGCTACAAGCTCAAGTACCAATTTTATACTTCTCATCAAATTTTCTGTCGCTCTTATAATCTCTTTGTATGCTTCCTTTCCATTATTCACTCCCCAAATGGAGAGAAGTGTTCATCAAATTCTTCACTTGTGTCATTTGTATTGGACTTTGTTGTCTTATAATAAAGTAATGCGAATACTCCAATTATCAAAAATAAGATACCAAGAACAATCAAGATAATCATTGTGTGATTTTTTTCTTCATCACCTCTACTTTCTAACTGCGATTGAGGACATGAAGGTAATCCTTGCACTTGACTGCATAAGCCCTTATTGTGGGTAAACCATTGAAGGGAAGGTGCTTAAAAGAAATGATTCTTTGGAACTGGACCTTCCAGAGAATTATAACATAAATCCAATGTTGTTAAGCCTATCATTAATTGAAAAGAAGATGGAATTCCATCAACCAACTTGTTATGTGATATATTCAACTCTTCCAACATCATCATATTGCCAAGTTGTGGTGGTATTTCTCCTATGAATAAATTGACGTTCAAGTCTAGAACTTCATGCAAATTCAAGTTACCAAGTTGAGAAGGCATCACACAGCTTAGTTTTTACTGCTCAATATGAGTGAGTGCAATCTACTCAAATTCTCCAACCATATTGGTATTTCTCCTCTTAAATTGTTGCTTGATAAATCTAGAACTCCTAATAAAGATAGATCACCCAACCCTTGTGGTATGGTTCCTGTGAGATGATTGTTGCTCATGTTCAAGTGAAATATGTAAGAGAATTTACTGAACTCCTTTGAGATTTCTCCGACCAAATTATTGGAAGAGATGTCAAGTAGTTATAGCTTTGGCAATTGAACGATTTCCCTTGGTATTTGTCCGCTGATTCTATTGCTTGATATTTTAAAGCTTGTCAAGTTAAGGCATGCGCTCCAAGATGGTGATAAACTGTTGAACAATTTGTTAAAGCTTAGATCAATATAATCCAAATGCAGATGAACACCAAAGCTTTTAACAACATCTTCAGTAAATTGGTTATTGTCAAGCAGGGCCCTAACTAATTTTGTTGAATTTTTCAAACTAATTGGAATGGGCCCTTGGAAATTATTGTACTCCAAACAAAGATACTGAAGCAACCCGTCTTTGGCCAAATCTGGTGGTAAATTACCAAAAAGGTCATTGTTGAACAATGCAAGATAAATTAAATGTGTAAGATTGGCCATTTTATCCGACAATAAGCCTGAGAGATGATTGTCGGCTAAATATAAATACATAAGACCTTTCAAACTTCCAAGAGAAGGAGGAATGAAACCCATTATTTGATTATTAGATTTTGCAAAATCTCTCAACTTCACTAGATTTCCAATCTCAAGAGGAATGGAGCCATTTATACTATTGTAATGTAAGTGCAAAGTTTCAAGTTTGGTTAGGTTTCAAATGCTATGTGGGATGGGACCAATTATTTGGTTGTCAGGTATTTCAAAGTCTCTCAAGTTCACTAGATTCCCAATCTCACAAGGAATGGAGCCATTTATGCTATTGTTATACAGGTAAAAAGTTTCAAGTTTGGTCAAGTTTCCAATGCTATGTGGGATGGGACCGGTTATTTGGTTGTCAAATATTTCAAGGTCTCTGAAGTTCACTAGATTCCCAATCTCACAAGGAATGTAGCCATTTATGCTATTGTCAAACATGTAAAAAGTTTCAAGCTTGGTCAGGTTTCTAATGCTATGTGGGATGGGACCAGTTATTTGGTTGTCATATATTTCAAAATCTCTCAAACTCACTAGGTTCCCAATCTCTCTAGGAATGGAGCCATTTATGGTATTGTTATCCAGGTAAAAAGTTTCAAGCTTGGTCAACTTTCCAATACTATATGGGATGGGACCAGTTATTTGGTTGTCAGATATTTCAAGGTCTCTCAAGTTCATTAGATTACCAATCTCTTTAGAAATGGAGCCGGTGAGGCCATTTCTCCATAAGTATAAAGAATTGAGTTTGGTCAAGTTTCCAAGAACCAGAGGAATGGAACCAACTAGGAAATTTTCAGAGATGGCTAAGGAATTCAGGTTCAAAAGCTTTCCAAAAGAAGAAGGTATAGAGCCACTTATCTGAATTTTCATCGAGCCACATGGTGTAAAGCCTTGTCAAATTACCGAGCTCTGAGGGGATGATGCCTGTGAGATTGTTGGTAGAGAGATCAAGGATGGTGAGCTTGGAGAGAGCTGAAATGGCTGCAGGGATGGATCCATGTAGATGGTTGTCACTGAGGTCGAGAACTCTGAGTGATGGCAAAGCAAAGAAGTTGAGAGTCTCCAACTTCCCATATAGTCCCAACTATCCCCAGTTGGACCATGGTGATGGTTGCTATGCGATGGCCATTATATCTGCAAGTGATTCCAGTCCAGTTGCATGGACTGGTCTTTGATGTCCAGGTGTCAAGGAGTTCATGTGTTTCAAGGCCGGCCTTCCACTGTAGAAGAGCTCTCCCTTGGCGGGATTCAATCTGTGAAGCTGTAGCCATGTTGAAAATAGGGAAAAAATGATTGGAGAAGAGCGGTACCAACAATGAAAGCACCATCATCATCATCAATGTTGGGAAGGTGGTGAATTTTGAGGGAAGCAATGATTTCATGTTGAAACTATATATTATTTCTAGAAAGCCTCTAGACATGTTCTTGTGATTTTGTCAGGAAAGCCTTGAGCACCTTTTTATAGTATCACAGAATGAGAGATAATTCACAAAATAATTAATATCATCTTAAAAATAAGCATTATTGTTAGCATTCAGTCACAGTGATAGCTAGGCATGACAATCACATTGTTGTTAACAGCTGACTACGAGTCTTGATTAAAAATACATTTCCACAAACTATGATGAAGCTTGATGTAACATTTGTGGTATTTGTGGTTTCTGCCATGATGTCTCACTCTCATTAATCGTTATCATGGGGGAATAATCAAATGAGACTAGGTCTTGATTATTCTACTCAAACCAAAAGCAACGTGGAAAATTCAGAATCAAAAAATGCATCTCCTCTTCTTCATTAATATTCTTTTATCGGCAGAATATCTACTAAAAACAATTAGACAACTTAATCAAATTACAATGATAAGTGCCCTAAATTAAATTACAGTTAAGTTATTTCATCCTAGCTAGCTACATATATATTGTCTGAATATAATATCGTTTTTGAAATATATGAGTTTCGTCTTTTTATTCTTGTTTCTTTTAATAAATTGTAGTTTATATATCCACTTCGGAAAAAAATAATAAAAAAATATATATAAATAAAAATTATGAGTTTCTAAATTACACAAAATACTCAATAAAAATATATACCTCAAGTAATTATTAAAATTATAATCATCTCAAAGTAATATAATTTTCAAACTTTGATTATAGTAGTTTAAAATTTCTACATAATTTAAATATGCTCTTGCAAATTTAAAAGTCAGTCAAAACAATTATATGTAATTAAAAAAAAAACTTCGAACAACCACTGTCTAGTGTAACAGAATATTATTTGAATGGTGAATAACATACCTAAAATTGAATCTATGGATTATCAGTATGAAGTACCGTGAAAATACTATTGAAATACTATAATAGCACTATTCATTAGCTATACATTGTATCCCATGTGAGAGGCTATCATTTTCTTCTCATCCAAAGTTGTATGGCAAAGAAATTTACTAGTTCGGTTTGATTTCTAATTAAAAATCTTCTAGGCTTGCATATATATGATACCACTCTAATAACAACCACATTGTTAACAACATTGATAATTCAATCCCTTTAATAATTAGTATCATCTTAAAAATGAGCATTATTGTTAGTATTCAATCACATTGATGGCTAGGCATAGCAACCCCATTAATTAATATTGTTAACAGCTAAATGCCTGCATGTCTTGATTTCTTCAAGGTTGTCTCCCTCTCAGTGGTAATTTGTTTTCATAGACAGTGAGATTTCAGTTTTAGCGGAGAGGGAAGCATATTTAGTATTATTCACCAATTTTATCATTTTTATAGCCAACTTGAAATGGTAAGCATTGAAACAATCAAACACACTGATCAGGACAAAAATTGTAGTCTATAACTTGCAAACACGCATTTTGAATCATACTACTAGTCAATGTTAGAATTACTAGGATGAATTGCATGTACCTCAAATTTTTCAGTGATTTCATGTTGGAACTTGTAAAATATTTGTAGCAAGTCTCTAGACATGGAAGACATTCACTCTGGTTAATTCGTCCTGATTTCCATTGTTAGATTTTATATTTTTGGTACCAGTGGGCTATATATGGGCTTGAAGATAATATAAATTGCAAAACAAGGGGTAAGGATATACAAAACATGCAAGACAGATATGTAGCAAAATAGCATGAATAAAATTTTAACATCTCATCTTATATTGCATCATTCATTCCGTCATCATATTGCTCGTAAATCCATCGAATGAGAAAAACTGTGTGCATAGAAAAAGTCTCTTGCATCAATGGTCCAATGATATAACAGTTCAGTACAGTGAATGAGCAGGTAGATGTGGATAGAAAGGTGGTTCATGAGAGTGATCTAGGCAGTCAAGATCTTCATTGAACATTTCAATGATAATGATAATGTATATTCACCACACAAACACAAGATATGATTCAAATAATTAAAAAAACCAAATATGAGAAAATATTATAGTACTACATTAGTAGTGTTGGAAAACGATTCACATATAATTGAGATATAAAATGGAGTCAAAAACATTATTTTTATTGTTTCAAGTAAGGTGTGTTTAAATGAGCAGGAGTCTAACCTTTACAAGAGATGTCCAAACCCCATCTTATGAGGATGATTAGTCTTGACCATGAGCTATCTGAAGAGTAAATTTTACTAACAAAAACTTTATATGCATGATAATATACATATTACAACAAATCAATCACATATATGTATGTATGAATATAAACGAAATTTGATTAAAGTCCATGAACTAACTAATCAGTTGTGCAATCAAACTCAATAAATGGTAACATAAGCTTATGAATAGCCTCTACCGGTTATGACATGGTGATAAAGACTATATATAATTGCAGCCAATGTGTTCAGCTTAATTGATAGTTTGGTAACCTCCAAATGGTTACAAGCAATCACTAATAAATACATCAATAAACCACTTGTAGCTATGTAAAGATATGAAAATCACAAGTGAAGAAATTCTAACAATACTGATGCACACCACTTGTCATCTTGATGAGTCAAGACTTGCTTTCAAGTAGCACCCATCCTTCCAATAAAGCATAGATTTACAAAAGTTAACTACTATGTGTTCCTTCAAGACAGTTACTATTCCTAAAATATCATCAAGGCTTGCAGAAAGAGCTGAAAAAAAGTATAGATGCCAAGTCAGATCAGATATAATTTACAGGTGACAGCAGCATGAAGTATATGAAATTACTTATTACCATGGTTATCCCCAAACAAGAGGGCTTGTGCAATGTAAAAAAAGACAATAGTTTCACTTAAAAACTATTATTTAGGTAGCTTAAGTGACTACTAATTTTGTCGGTAATTAATGTGCATGAAAAGGAATTATGATTAGTTTATATATAACTTTTGAACCAAAAGATTTTGAGGTTCCTCTTTATCAGACCTGAACTGGATGAAAGAAGAAATGAAGATGAAATAATTAAAATAGGTTATTAGGTTATTAAAAGTCAAGGTCCCTAAGATCATCAAAGACTAAAGTAGGAAAGAAAGATTTCAATCTTAGGTAAAAGTACATACACTTATCTTCCATAGTTAAAATGCTACGGTGGCAGATCTCTTAGTAGTGAAATTGTTACATTTGAATTTGCAATGACACACACTCATGAGCAGGATTGAATCACTCCTCGTTGATTCTTCAAATGAAAAGAGTGGTTTCAAGGTTATCTTAAAGACAATGACATGCTTTGATGACAACTGCTAAACAGAAACACATAACAGAAGTGCAAATAAAGCATCATCCAACAAGATATACCAGGTGTCTAGAAGTGCAATTATACCTTGAAACATCTCATGTGCCCAGTTCTACTCATACAACTGCAGTGCGTCAGCAATGGATGCATCATAACTGTTGTTACAGGAAGCATGCTTTTCCAGAGCTTAGATCTCTCTATGAAGCTCTGAAGATTTCTTCCCAACCTAGAAAATTTGAAATTATCTCTGAGAAATAGAGTTGAAGGAACCAAAAGAAACACGAACAAATGCCAGATATTTACTGCAGAAAGCTTTCTCTCTAATGAGCTCAAGTGAGAATCAAGTTCTGCTTCATAACCTCCTTCTTGAAGTTATAAATTCTCAATAGACAACTCTTGATGGATAGCAATATGTAACAAAAATAGTTGTTAGAATGTAAGTTTTTTATTGAACCATTTGAACGATCTTGAAAAATTCCATCTCTCTCAATTGGAAAACAAGATAGAAATGGGAAAAGGTGGTTAGAAAAGGTGCTGCTACCTTTTCCCAATTGCAGAAGAAACTAATAGCTGAGAAAAAGAAATTTTTAGAAATTTTTTTGTTTACCACTTTAATGAAAAAGACTTTTTGAATCCTTGTAATTGTTAAATAAAAAGTTTTTAGAGATAGCAGGTTAGAGTTAATTCAAGCAAGAATGACATGTTGGAAGTCTCCTAACCATGAAAAAATCCAGTTGAAGAAATAGCATCATAAAAGGCATCACATCCTATAGTTCATGGCAAGAACAGATGCAGCTGCAGAAAGCAGAAAACAAAAACCAGGCAAGATAGAAAGTACCATTGCATGCATAAATTAGCTCCTTTTAGGTGGAAAACCTACAGCTTTTCGCAGCACAAAGCCCTCAGGTACAGCAAAACAATGTCGAAGACAGTACTATTCCCAAATGTTCATTCTCTTGTCCAGGATTTCTTGTGTCATGTTGTGAAGGTATGAAACAACCTAATCTAAGACATAATCAAATAAAATAAACAATGAATATGATCAAACTATTAGAGCATGGTTAGGTTTTATTAATCTGAAAGTTATTAAGCACTTGATCTTATTCAGTAACTGAAATCTCCTTTCTTTAGGATTCATAGTGGAGCATTACTCTCAGCCAATTCAAATGAAGCTGTCTATAGCCAAATCAAATGAGGATAAAGAAAAGAACAAATTGTTACGCCTACTTCCATGATTGTTTTTCAGTAAAATGCTGCCAACTTAAATTTAACTTATTATCATCTATCAACCAATAGAAATTGATCATAGATGCTAATATTCTAATCTATCATAGCAAATAGAAGAAGTTTTGAGTGTTAGACTTTGAATGTTATCCCATATTTTTCAAGATGAACAACAATCCTTGATTGTGAAGTATTCAACACAAAGCCTTGGGCCCTGAAAATCATATTATGCAGGAATTTGACACCAGGAAAAATGTAGAAACCTAAGAATTCAGAAAATGTTAACCAAATGGTGGTTGTGAAACCAGAATCAAACTATTTCAAGTCCCACTTTCATAGAGCTTTTAAGTTTTTAATTCCTGTATATATTCATCATTCTCACCCGACCACAAAACAAAGGGCTAAGGAACAGCTTGAAGTACCTATAGTTTAGTCAACGCTTTTTGACCTCCATTCACAGCTTGTCACAACTCAAGGCCATTCACAAACTAGCACCTTTGGTTAAATTCCTTCAGGCAGGAACCATCATACTTAATTTTAGAATACAAAGCTCAGCAAAACAGTCGTTCACCCAAATAAAAATTCCAAACTTGCTGAAAAGGATGTGCTGCGAACCAAATACCGTTGTTTGTGGTTTCAATCTACAGACCATCAACATAATGAATTGCACCTCCCATCCATCTTGGATTGTGTCACACCATGAAAACCCAGTCTGGTGGGACTGGAGCCCCAACAAACGGTCACACACTTATAGCTTGAGAAAGCCAGGTGGGCATGCAAGGCCTTCAAAAACCTATCTCATAATAGAATAACAATCTCACAATTTAACAAAATTACAAACTATCAAGGAGTCTAACAAGTTACTAAACACAAGTCCACAGACTTAAACAAAAGCAAAACAAAGATGCACAAGTCTTACAACTACAATAAAAGCATATCTAAGACATAGTCTAATACGACACAGGACTAAGGCTACGCTTGCTACCCAATGATCACTGCTAGGCTACTACCCTGGAAGGCGTTACTCCTGATCTAGAAGCGGTGAATTAACTAAACATGATGAGCTTAAAAAGATCCGTAAGTAATCCACTAAAAATACATCATGAATGACAATATAAACATTGTATATTGAGTACAGTACTCATCAAAATCCAAGTCTTAAAACTAGAATAATTTAATAGAAATACAGCTTTAGAACATAACAGTATTCCAAAAGCACATGTCTCCCAAATTTACTTGGCCATTTGTTTTACCTTGGTGGCATCCGAGTTAGAATATGGGAGTTCATTTGTTTTCACTTAGTGACCCAAGTCAAAAATAACATGATCCATTTACTTTTACCTCAATTGCCTGAGTCAAATGCCGTTGTTGCTTCATCAACGGCCTAGCATGAAACTATTGTCTCAAATCATGGAGTTCATGTCGACATGGTCAATATTGACCACCATTGACTAGGATAGTGCGTGGCTTATTTGGAGACCAAAACTATTTGTAACATAATATATTTGAATTTTAGTTTCAAAAAGGTCAGTATGTTTAAGTACTAAATGTCAATACTTACCAACAAAAATATTTGTAAGTTATCAAACAAAATAGAGTACTATAATATAATTTAGGTTTATAATATCAAAGATTTCCAAGGTTCTCATTTGAGCAAAGATACTATAACTTAGCATTTACTTAAAGGAATTGCATGGTCCCATGTTTTCATGGAACAAAGTTTTTTTTATTTTTAATTTTTAGACAACTAAGCCAATTGTCTCAAAATAAAACAATGGATAAATAATACAAAAATAACTGAATTTTTAACTTTAAAATAACATACCAATGTGGGAGGATTTACGAACTAGCTGCAAAGAAGCATCGAAATACTTTGCAAGATTCTCATTCTAAAATTAATGATATCAAACTACTCAAAAAGTAAAGATTTCTAGGTTCTCATGAAAGATGAACATATAACCCCAAAGGTTTGCATGATTCCACTTGTCAAAGCATTGAATCAATTATGTTCAAGTAAACCATGAATGATACACAAGTGAATAAATAAATATACACATAGCTGAAATTTTATATGTAAAAAAATAGTTAAGTCGCTATATGTGGATTACATCCTTGCAAGTAGCTCCCACTCTAACTTACCCAAAAGCCAAATCAACCCTTCTTGAAATGCCCTACAAATAGCATAATCCAATTCTAATTGCCCAAAACACTAAATTATCACAAACCAAAACTTGGACCAAAACCATGCCAAAACAAAATGATTCACATTCTACTCCAACTAGCACTAGACATCGAATTTTTTCAAATGATAAAGGAACCCCAAAATACTACCTATAGCCATGTAGACCAAAGAGAACCCAATACTACAAGGATCAATTCATGCAATGCTTCAAATATAACTTCAAACACTAGATTACAACTGAGCATCAAGACAAGGTTTTCTTGAGGCATTTAAGCAATACACTAAATTGAAACGAAACCTATATGCATTAAGAAAATCACTAACAATAAACATGAGTCTAGAGAGAAGATCCTATAGCAAAAGCTTACTCAAGAAAAAATAACTAATAATTACAAGGCAAAACCATATGTCACGAAAAGGAAGAAATACATGCATACATATATATATGCATATAGGTACATATATCTAAGGCTTTAAAGTTTAAAAACAACTAAACTTGGCAAGCTATATAATAAGGGTAAATTCAACAATGCATAACTAAGCAAAACAATACTAAAGAACCCAATCAAAGGAAGCAACAACAAAAATATAACCAACAAGAAATCAAGATTTTCATACAAAACCAATTTACAAGAAAGGATTCAAACAATGGATCCTTTGTAGTACACCTACTACTCCGAGGCTTTAAAACCACCGCAAGGAAAATCAACAAATCACTTAATATAAGCACACATGCTAAGCTTCAAACCACACATGCAAAGTTTCAAACTACTCATCCAACCACAAGATTACTTAGTTGTACAATTAGCATAAAACAAGTTTCAAAGACAATGGCATTTCAGCAAAAACCTTGTGGGCATAACCAAAAACCAAGCAATTAGGCAACTAGACAAACAAAACACATGCTATCAATACAAACCAGCATACTTTACTAGAAAAGCAAACAAGAACTAACAAGCTGGGCTAATAAACAACAAGCTAGCATCATATCACAATACCCACAAACTTGGCAACCAAAACTGCAGAAACAAGAAAAATTCACCAAACAAAAGACTTACATGGCTAGATGTAGCAAATACAGCCGAGACAACAAGCCTTGAAGCTGCTCTTAGCTCCATGGTATAAAATTGAATAAGTGTCAGCCTTTCACTGGCTCACCAACTAGAGCAGCACTAAGGAGGGTGGATGTTGGAATGCAAAACCCTATTTGATGGCCCAATGTTCTGATGAGCCAGTGTGGTGTAGTGTGGCATGGTGGGGTCCACAGATGGAGTATAATACCACAATTATCTATGGTTCAGGGATAATAAATGATGCTAAACACTCTGATCATCAAAAAAGGCACTTCAAATGCAAGACATTCAAGACATTCTGTTAAAGCTTAATATCAATGTACAGTACTTCAAACTTGTTGGAATGAGAACTCATCTGGGAATCATCATGCACTAGCTAATACAAGATATTCAAGCAATCTGCTGTGGTAAGTTACCAGAAAGACTATTATTGGTTAACTGTGGAGAAATTAAACTTGCAAAGGTTCCCATTCGATGCAGAACCAAACCGACAGTGGATTGCTCAATAAGTGCAAATCTTTGGGAGATTTCAAATTTCCAATGCCATGACGTATGTACACTGTTATTTGATTCTCATCAAGATACATGGATTGCACTAATTAAGATTGCATTACAAGATATCCTATCTCATTAGCTATGTGTCCAGAAATCTCATTGCTGAAATCTCATTAGCTACACACTATAGCATGCTTAAGTTACCTAGGCTAGAATGAATAGAACTTTTTATACTATTGCTTGTATGATGAATGTAGTTCAGATTCTCAAGATTTCTGATCTCATTAGAGATGGAGAGCAAGAGATGTTATTAATTATTACCCTTAGAGAAATTACTTGACCCTTCTTCCTGACATTGTTTATGTAGTTGAAAGTCGCGCTAAAATTGAGAGTATATGTATATTAGTGAAAGTATAAGATTGTCATGGATAGTGTCATCATCAAGCAAGATAGGTAGCTTACTAGCAATTAATATGATCAGACAAAAACTAATTAGAATTTCAATTTTTCCAAAATATCTGTGACAGTACTTGGCCAAGTTTGAAGTAATTGGGGATGTATATATTTTTTACATAATTAGAGTAGTAAGCTTTGTTTACATTGAAAGGGGAATGTGCATAATCGATATAGTGATAGTTCAAAATAAAAGCTAGCAATGAAACATTAGCCATTAGTTTGAACAAGTTATATATATATATATATATATTTGAATAAATAGTTTGAAGAAATCTAAACAAGTTTCTTTTATTTTCTGAAAAGAAAATAAAATAAAAAGGAAGAAGGAATCATTTGGAAAATTTGAATAGGATTAAGTCTATTTCCCAAATAAATATTTTTAGTTTCAAAATGTTAATTCAAGGCAACAGTTCTTATTATGAACTTTGCATGGCTTCAAAGTTAAATTAGCCAGCGTAGTTAACCACAATCTTGACAGTTCCTGGCACTTTGTACGTTAAATGAAAATATAAATGCAAAGGAAAATATGAATGCAAAACATGCTAAATTCAAGATATAGAGCTTGTAAGGGTTTGCATTATTTGTAAGAAGGTTACCTTTAATAGAAAATATTTCCAATGAAAAGTTAAACTTAAAGAGACAACATACTTCTTCCGAGTTAAATGGATAAAGGCATGGATCTCTTTTTTATTTCTTTCCAAAAACAGAAGGAAATTGCAAGAGATGAATTAATAGAAATGTAGAATAATCAACTACATAGCTAGCTAGGATTATCAATCAATCAAGCTGCTCTTATTTGGCTCTATAAAGCTTAAACTCATCTCAAAATTTCAAGTAGATCTTGAATTGGACCTAGTAGGATCAAGCTTGACTTGTTTACTAGTTTACAACCCTACCAACATGTAAATAAACAAAAACAAAAAAAACAAAACAAAATTTTCACATGTATGTTTTCTTTAAAATTGAACAACCGCTTTATTAAAATAAAAAGAGAGTTAATTACAGTAGAACAAAATAATGGAGATAAAAAGGAGAGTTCATTACAACATCACAAACTAACAAAGATAAGGAGGACCAAGACAAACAAACACAAAAGTACTGCTTTTAAGACTCAAGGTCAAATCACCCTCCCTTGAGTAACTAGGATTGTGCCTTTTTATTGGTAAAGGTGAAGCACAGAGATTCAACATCCATGTTTGGGACGCTTAGTAATATGAGCAGCATTAAACCAAAAATATATAATATTAGTTCTCATCTTATAATACACTTAGACAAGCAAATTTATATTGGGAAAGTAGGTCTACATACTGTTATTCAAGCTAAGATTTATTTTGACTGATGTGATTTTCATGAGAAAATTTTCTCTCATGACGAATGCGAAAGGTTGATTAAAATATAAGCACCTTTTTTTTCTTTTAGTGATAAGCATGGCTAAAGTTCAACCAGATACTGAAATATTTGCAACAATACTACAATGTCAATCAAACAAGAAATATAAATGCATGGTGCTAGTCATATTGGATATTAAGCAAGGATGTGCATCTAATTAAAGAAACTTAACGGAATGAGACTTAATCATACCTAAGTTCCCATTATTCATGCGCTTGATCATCAATATGCACTTACACAATGTTTATGAGGTGATTAAGTGTAAGTGCCTGATAAGAATGGTTGTCAGATGCTGGCAAAGACTTTGGAGAAGACAACCTTTGAGATACTTCTAGCATTGTAGGGCGAGCTTGTGGAACGGTATCGAAGCACTGCATTGCTATCAAAATCACCAAAAGCACTTGGTTTGTGGTCACTTGATCGGTATTATGAAGGGGAAGACGTGAATCTAGCATATCTTTCACTAGCATACTCAATGATAAGTTGGTTAGGAGATCCCCATGATGCGTTCCATGTATCACTTCAAGTGCTACAATTCCGAAGCTAAATACGTCACATTTTTCAGTCACTCTCAATACAAATCAAGTAAAAATAGTAATAGTTTAGTTCACTCCATCATTTGTTCATGTACAAGGTTAATAAATCTAGTAAGTCACTTGGGTAATCAATTGGCCTAATTATGAGAGAGTTTGAATAGAAAACGCAATAACATTGATTCAGAGATGCATACATACCTAGTGCCATGTACCCATATGTGCCTGCAAGCAAACTCCAATGTGAAGAATTAGATTTTAGCAATCGAGAAATACCAAAGTCCGCAACACAAGCCTTGTACTCTTTATCCAAAAGAATATTGTTGCTTGTTATATCTCGATGAACAATAGATGGATTACAATCATGATGCAAGTAAGATAAAGCTTGAGCAATGTCTCGTACAATGCTGACTCTCTTGACCCAATCTAACTCCATTGCTCCCTGTTCAGATCTTAGATTAGTGCCTAGGCTTCCTCTCTCCATATACTCATATGCCATAAAGTTGAATTTATTTGTAGAGCAGAAACAATTAAGATAATGATTTTATGTTGTTTCTCTTCATCACCTTTACTTGCTAACCAAGATTGATGACACGGAGGTAAACCATGCACTTGGCCACATAAACCTTTATTGTGGGTAAACCACTCAAGGGGAGCTGCTTAAAAGAAATGGTTCTCTGGAACCGGACCTTCCAGATAATTATAAGATAAATCCAATGACATTAAGCCTGTCATTGATTGAAAAGAAGATGGAATTGGACCAACCAATTTATTGTGTGATAAGTTCAACTCTCGCAACTCCATTAACTTGCTTAATTGTTGTGGCATTTCTCCTATGAATAAATTGTGGCTCAAGTCTATAACGTCATGCAAGTTCAAATTACCAAGTTGAAAAGGGATCACTCCACTTAGCTGATTGCCACTTAACTTGAGTGAGTTCAATTTAATGCAATTCTCCAATTGTATTGGTATTTCTCCTCTCAGATTGTTGCTTGACATATCTAGAACTTCTAATAAAGATAGACCCCCAAATTCTTGTGGTACTGTTCCTGTGAGATGATTGTTGCTCATGTTCAACTGAAATATATAAGATAATTTACCAAACTCTCTTGGGATATTTCCCACAAAATTATTAGAAGAGATGTCAAGAAAGTGCAACTTCGGCAATTGAACGATTTCGCGTGGTATTTGTCCACTGATTTTATTGCCTGATATTTTAAAGCTTGTCAAATTAAGGCATTCTCCCCAAGACGGTGACAAAGTGCAAGACAATCTATTAAAGCTTAGATCAATATAAACCAAATGCGGATGAACACCAAAGCTTTGAGAGACATCTCCAGTGAATTGGTTCCTATCAAGACGCACCCTGAATAGCTTTGTTGAATTTTTCAAACTCACTGGAATGAGACCATGGAAATTATTGTTTCCCAAAGCAAGATGTTGAAGTAAGCCTCCTTTGGCCAAATCTTGTGGTAGGTTGCCATAAAGGTTGTTGTTGAATAACTGAAGATCAAATAAATTTGTGAGGTTTGCCATATCAATTGGCAATAAGCCATTTAGGTTATTGTTATTCAAGTAAAAAGTTTCAAGCTTGGTCAGGTTTCCAATGCAATGTGGGATGTGACCAGTTATTTGGTTGTCAGATATTCCAAGGTCTCTCAAGTTCACTAGATTCCCAACCTCACAAGGAATGGAGCCATTTATGTTATTGTTTAGTAGGTAAAAACCTTCAAGCTTGGTCAAGTTTCCAATGCTATGTGGGATGGAACCAGTTATTTGGTTGTTGGATATTCTAACATCTCTCAAGTTCACTAGATTCCCAATCTCACAAGGAATTGAGCCATTTATGCTATTGTTATACAAGTGAAAAGTTTCAAGCTTGGTCAGGCTTCCAATGATATGTGGGATGGGACCAGTTATTTGGTTGTCAGATATTCCAAGGTCTCTCAAGTTCACTAGA
>NW_024087883.1:0-9772 GCF_009730915.1 Dioscorea cayenensis subsp. rotundata
TTATAGTAAATTTGTGATGATTATAGTTATGAATGTTCTATTAATCAACTTATGTTATATATTATTGTTTCAAATTAGTGATGATTATAGTATTACTGTTTTAGTTTGGATCATTTGTCGATTTTACAAGAGTTGGAAAACTGGGCTGAAGTTTGCGACGGTTTTTGCAATATTTTGCGACATGACTGTTTTTGTGTCGTAGAATTCAGCAAAATGTGTCACAAAATTTTCTGCCTGCATATTACCCTACTTAGTTATATTTGAAAAATATTTTTGATTTCAAGAACAATGCCTTTAAGAGAATCAAGGAAATGGATGTATAACAAAAATTTGCCCGGTTATGGTGCCCTAAATGATGAATTTATTGCGGGTGTAACTGAATTCATTAAATATGCAAGTTCACAACCTGAGCAAATGGATGGGTCGTTAATAAGGTGCCCATGTAAGAAGTGTGATAATTTGAAATTTTTTAGCCCGGATGAAGTGATGCTTTACCTTTGTCACAAAGGATTCACAGCCAATTATTTCAACTGGGCATGTCATGGAGAGAAAATGTGGCATGAAGAAGAACAATTTGTGGTTAATCAATTGCCACAACAAACCAATTGGTGGGATCAAGGATTTAGAAATTTTTGAAGACACGAGTTGTAGCTTTGTCGCACATCTCGGACATTGATGATGATGCTAGTAATTATTGTCATGAAAATCCATCTTTACTGCATGATGAAGCTGGCCCAAGTATACAAGAACCACATGAAGATGAAAAACCATATGTTGATGAGGTAGTTCGTAGTCCTCAATGTGATGATACAATGATTTGTGTGAGCGTTTCATTGGTTTGCTAAAAGATGTTGATAAACCTCTATATGATGGATGTGAAACTTATACTGCGAGTTATCTCCTCGGTTGCTAAAATGCTAACCATGAAGTTTGAATACAACCAATCTGAGAATCACTTTAATGAGAATGCTACAGTGTTTAAGAACTCACTGCCTCGTGAAAACACATTGCCTGAGGATATTTTTATGGTTATAAAAGGTTACTACGTGACTTGGATCTGCTTGTGGTAAAAATTGATGATTGTAGAGATGGATGCATGTTGTTTTTGGAAAAGTGATGAACATGAGCAATTTTGTAAGTTTTTGTAAGTTGCCAAGGTATAAGCAAAGGGAAGGGACACTTAATAACCCCTATGCATAAAAAGGGTTGCATATGCTATATTGAGGTACTTGCCATTAACTCCAAGGTTGCATAGGTTATATAGCTTTCAAAAGGTAACGACACCGCATATGACATTTCATGCTACTCATGAAACAAATCAAGGGGTCATGTGTCATCCTTCCCGACGGTAGGCATGGACACATTTTGATAGAACTCATCCCCTATTTGCTTCGTAACCTCGTAACATTCGGTTAGGCCTTTTGTCTGATGGGTTTTTCCCCTCACAGTCAATATGGGCAAGCTTATTCATGTTGGCTAGTCATTACTACACCTTACAATCTTCCTCCAGGGATGTGCATGAAGAACCCTTATATGTTTTTATCTTTAATCTGTCCGGGGCCTAAAAATCCGAAGAAGAATATAGATGTCTTTTTACAGCCCTTGATTGAGGAGTTGAAGCATTTGTGGGAGGTTGGTGTTGAAACTTATGATATCAACTTAGGTAAAAATTTTAACATGAGAACTGCACTTTTGTGGACCATTAATGATTTTCCTTCTTATGGAATGCTTTTCGGATAGAGTACCTCGGTTTTGCTTGGGTGCCCCGATATGCATGGAGAAGTCTAAAGCTTTTCTATCTACATCATGGTAAAAAAGTCAGCTACTTCGATTGTCGCAGGTACTTTTTACCAATGAATCATTCATATAGAAGGGATAAGTCATCCTTCATTCGAGGTAGAGCAGAAATGAGTTGTCCACCTCCAAGATTGATAGGAGATGAGATTTGGACCTGTGTGTCACAATATAAAACTGTCAATGAGGATCCTCGAGGTAAGACCCCTCACTATGGCAACAATCACAAATGGAATAAAAAGTATGGGAATTACCATATTGGAGGGCTAACATGATTCTACACAATCTTGATGTTATGCACATTGAAAATGTGTTTGATAATATCATGGACACAATATTTGATGTACCTGGAAAAACTAAGGATAATTTGAATGCACTGAAAGATCTTCATATTCTCTGTGATCGTCCCCGAACTTGATGTTCCTATTGACAATACGATGGCTCTCGTGAAGCCAAAGGCAAAGTACACATTGACAAGAAATGAAAAAGTTAAGATTTGCAGTTGGGTGAGGGCTTTAAGGTTTCCCGATGGCTATGCATCAAATCTTGGTAGATGTGTTGACATTAATGAATGTCGGTTGAAAAATATGAAGAGTCACGATTGTCACATGTTCATGCAAAGGCTCATTCCGATTGCATATAGAGAAATATTACCTGATTTCATATGGTCTACATTAACTGAAGTGACTTTGCTCTTTCAGATCATATGCTCTGCACTGCTTGATTTGCAAAAGCTTGAGGAATTGTAGAAAAATGTGGCTATATTGTTATGCAACTTGGAAAAAAATTTTCCTCCAATGTTCTTTGATTCCATGGAACATCTACTTATTCACTTGACATATGAAGCTATAATTGGGGGCCCTGTTCAATATAGATGGATGTATCCTTTTGGAAGGTAATATTTTTCTCATATTTTCTAGAGTTAATGTATGTGTTTATGTTATCAATTTAATTATTCAAGCTCATAGATTAATTCGAATTATATATATAAACATATATTAGGTTCCTTCATGGTCTAAAGAAAAAGTGAAGAATAAAGCTCATGTGGAAGGTTCGATATGTGAAGCTTACATTGTTGAAGAGATGTCATTCTTTGCAAACCATTTCTTTGAAAAAGATGTTCCACCTTACAAGAGAATGAGAGTTGGAAGAAATGAAGAGGGTGTCGATAAGAACATTCTACCTTGCTCTATCTTCAACTATCCAATTCGAGGTCAAGGCCGAATGACAGAAAGATGGCTATCTCAAGAAGAGTTACATGCAGCACATACATACATATTACAAAATTGTGAAGAAGCTCAACCAATTTACCAGTATGTTTAGTGTCATACGTGATTTTATGAGTTCAAATGAATATGCATGTTAATTAAATATCATAACTAATACTGTTTTTTATTTTGTAGGATGTTTGTCACACACCTTCAACACTTAGATGCCACACTCATTGAAAAAATGGTTGATCTACATTTTACCGAATGGTTTATTGGTTATGTGAGTTTCTTAGATATATTTTTCTTATTGCATACTTCCTTATTCAATAACGAAATATATTGATATTCTTAACTTTGACTAATTTTGGTAGTATCACTTTAGGTTCAAAACCCAGATAATCAAGTTACTGATCAATTGTTGCTGACTCTTGCATGGGGTCCAGCTGGTCAAGTCAAAACTTGGTCAGGTTGCTTTATAAATGGTTATAACTTCCACACTCTTGGACATGGTGAAAATAAGTCAACTATGAATAGTGGTGTATGCGTCCAAAGTTTTAGTGGTGATTTTTATGGCTTATTGGAAGAAATAATTCAGCTGGAGTTTCCAAGTAGCACACCAAAATTTGTTGTCCTCTTCAAGTGTCGATGGTTTGATCCAATACATGGAAAGAAGGTTCACCGCAAGTATGGTATGGTCGACATTAATAGAAAGCGTTTTTACACAAAGTATGACCCCTTTATCTTAGCACAACAGGCGATTCAAGTGTATTATTCTGAATATCCAAGTTTGAAACGAGATAAAGCTGATTGGATGGTCGTATGCAAAACAAAAGCAAGAAGAACAATTGAGGCACAATGGCAAGAAAGGGATATCCCACCCTACCAAATGGATGAAGTTGAAGTTAGACATGATGTTACTACATTTGATGTTCTTCCATCATTACATAATAATTTGAATGGTATTGATCTCTTTGTTGACCTATCCGATGTTGTAGACCTAACATCTCAAAGTAGTCAGCCAATTCTTACAACTATGATGGAAGAAGAAAAAAATGAAACAGATGAAGAAGAAGACAAAAATGAAGAAGAAGAAGAAGAAGAAGAAGAAGATGTGGAGGATGAGGAAAATGACAATGAAGATGAATTATTATTTTAGACCTAATATGTAAGTTACATTATTTATGAATTTAGTTTATCGTTTTGTCTTGTATTAACAAATGCATTATATTCTATAACTTATTTTGGTGGACTGATTTATAGTTTGCCAATGTATATTTCTTGCCTAACTTGCATTTGATATGACTTCTTGTTTTTTCTTTTCTTGCAAGGGTAGATGATGGGTGCAAGAACTCTCTAATTTCTTGTACATGGCAATGATGATTGTAAGAATTCTATGACAATGCATCGAGGCATGCTTTATGGTATGACCTCGAATCAACGGGTGTACTAGCGGAGCAATGGAAGGGGCAATAGTTCCCTTAACTTTGCAGCTAGCAAGCATCTCGTTTTGTTTTAGGAGTACCAACATTTATTAACATATAATTGCCAATGAAAATGCAATACTTTTGTGATTCTTATCACCTGAGCCATGTCAACACTTTTGCCGCACGATGCAATGGTTTCGGAGTCAAAAAACTGTTAATTTTATTGAAAAGACGCAGAAGCCTGATGGTTCATGGTTTGGAGTTTTTTCTTTCTTTAATCTTCTTTGTTTTTATCTTGGGCACTTTTTACCTGCTTTTTATTTTTATTTTATTTTTTTACTTTGATTGAGGAAAGGTTTTTTTATTTGGGAATCACCCATTTTTTTCTTAAACCTCGAACAGTATACACAAATCTTGAGGGTAACTCAACCACATGCAATCAACATCTGGATGAGCCATGTTAACTCTTATTGAAGTCGGACGTGTTTGTTTTATTGAACTTGTAACCCATTTAATCTTTTGGTCTACTATAAATATTTTTAAATTATTTATGAATGATTAAAAATATTTCACCGTTGTTCTCTATCCAAACACTAGTTTTCAAATAAAAATCACTCCCATCACCCGAAATTAGGAGCTAATTATGTGAAAATGAATAATGGGGTCTATTTGTGTTGTCTTTGTGTGAGATATTAAATGGGAAAAGGGGGCATTCTCAGTTGCAATTAGAAAACTCCAAATAATGGATTAATTTAGTGATAATTAAGCAAAACAAGAAGGTGGAGATGGTGGAATGCACAAGATAGCATTTTATAATAAATTATAGATCTTCTATTTATTTATTTATTGTATTCTCCTTTCTGTTGCCAATGCATTCAATCTCTTTCCACTTTTTCCACCTTCCAGCTTTGCCATCGATAATATTTTTATTTTTATGACTAGTTGAACTTGCTTTTGGTGACGAGTTGTTTTTCATGCTCTCACTCTCACACTAAGTAGGGACCAAGGAGTGAATTTTTAATTAAGATTGTTAATTTTTTTAAAAAAATGGATGCACACTCGATTCATGAAAAATAAATTATCATTGGAACTTGGAAGGACTCAATGGATTGGTTTTAGTTTATATATATGTAGGTTTAAGACTAGTTAAAATCCAAAAGGGTAGCTATGATGCATATCTTTAAATATTCATGCAGCTTTCTACTTTTTATTTTTTTAATAAACTAGTTGTTTATCTTATTTATTTATTTATTTATTTAGTTTTAAAGATAATAAATCAACCACTCTCTCTCTTCATCCAATCCATTCTACCATCCATCACTTCCCTTGAAACCCTAGCTGAGAAAAGCCGTCCTTTTTCCATCAATCCATTTCTTCTCTTGAAACCCCTATCTCGAGAAGAGCATCCCATTTTTCCTAGCAATGAAACCCTATCTGAAAAGATCAAGGTGAGCTGCGACGATGAGGGTTTCCATGGCGTTTGTACGAGGCCACGGTTGCTCGCCTCCTGAACGAAGCCTCCGCTTGTCGATCATATACACCTCGCTTCTCTCCGACACCGACCCACAGCTGCTCCAAGGGTTTGAACCTTAGCATTGGAGTCCCGGAGAATCGCTGAGCTTCTCGACACTGTTGCACAGGCCGCTTCCGCCCGTGGCCGCGAGCTGGACCTGGAGCTATGGATTGCACGTCGATAGCGCTCCCTTTTTGTGGATTTCTCTCGCAGCTGGCCCATGGTCGATCTTACGCTGACTTTGAGCACGATTTTTTCTTTTTCTTTTTTGGTTATGCTGATTTTGGGGATTTTTTGTTCTCTTTTTCAGTGCAGGAAAGAACTGAGTGATTTATCACGATAACAAAAAAGTTTGAACAACTACAAATTTAACTGGTCAGTGGTGTTTAAATCTTTAATGTTCTAAATTTTCCTTAGATTACGATTATATATTTTTTGTTTTTTTTCTTTTTTATGTGAAAGAGTTCTAGAGTAGTGACTATGTTTTGATGGAATGCAGTGAGAAATTGATCTGGATTTGTTGTTTTTGTTCTTTCTTTTTAGCCTTTTTGTTCTCTCACTTGATTCAAACGTTGATAGGATCGGAAGGCATCGGTGTTTATGCTCTAGACGTGATTTATTTGAAGCTTTTTGGTGGTGATCTGAGGACGTGCTGGATCTCTGAGGTTAAGTTTTTTTAGTTTTTTTTAACTGTATTTTTTTATGGTTTTTGGTGTTGGTTGTGGATTTGTGGCTAGAGGTGGGTGAAAGTTGGGGTTTTTAATGGAGATCGGGCAAAGTGCATTGGGTTTGGTTGTTGTTTGATGCGTGGATCTGTGGATTGTTGTGAGTTTCCTTGGTTTTTTGATGTTGGTTCTAGGAAACTTATGATCTTTTTTTCATGTTTTTAGGTTTTTTTCTTTTGTATATTTTTAGGATTGGGAAGATATGAACTTAGTCTTGTTAGGTTCTTTTTTTCTTTTTCTGGGTTGTTTTTGCTGGCTTTTATCCGTAAAATTGTGGAAAAATTGAAACTTTGGGTTTTGTTTGGTCTTTCGGATGGAAACTTGTAGATCTTGAAGTTCTAGGGTTGTATTCTTGTTGTGGGCTCTCGGCCTCTTCTACCACAATTTCACTGAAAAGGAGAAATTCAGAACTATAGCTCTTTTCCTAAAGAGGAAAGCTTCCTTTTAGATGGTATTAGTTGTGTTGCCAAGTGGTTTTCTTGTGCTTTGGTTTGTTTGGTTAATCTTCTGAAAATTAATTACAGTTCTTTTTTATTTTTATTATTCCAAATTAGTTGTCTTCTCCCTTGGATGATTATCTATATCTTTTTTCCCCTTGATTTTGTAGGTTTTATTTTGAATTTTTTGGTTGGGGATTCCTGATTTATGATTTTCAGGTCCTATAGTGTATGGATGCTTGTATTGCTCTCTATCTTACCGAAAGACACTTGCTTCCTTGGATTTTGCAGGTATGGATTGGATCTCCATTGTTCTTGTTTCTTTATCTTTTTATCTGAAATGTAGTTCTTGTTTCTTTTTCTTTTTTTTCCTTTTGTTATATTTGAGTTTATGCAAGTGTTATGAGTAATACATTTGGTTCAAAGTGTGATTTTTTTTTCTTTGGTAAATTCTTCTGTCAAAGAAGCTCTGGATATCTTGATTAGCTATGGGTATTCAGTATCATTTATACATCAATTAAATTGAATTGGTGGAGTCATGTTAGATATTTTCTTGCCCTCTCCTAAAACAAACAAAAAAATTATAAAATAAAAATTGGACTCTTACTGTGTAGTTAGTAAATGTAGAAATTTATGTATATGTTTGGTCTCTCATCTTATAAATTAGAGTTTCGGGAGTCTGGATAATGATGAGTTTAGTTTCGATCTAACGTGTTATTAGAGATTGATTATTATTATTATTATTATTATTATTATTATTATTATTATTATTATTATTATTTATATATGATGTAGCTAGCCAAAATAGACTAGTAGGTATTCATAGAATGTATTAGAGTAACTAATTGAATCTAAATAACTTGTGTTTAGAAGAAATTAGAACATAAGAATGAATATCAGCAAACCATATTATAGCAAGGCACAAGATAATTAATTGCACACAACATATTTGTTAAATGGAGCTCACTCGAAAGAGTTCAGTTTAGGACATCATAATTAATAATGCGAATGATATCATCGGTATATAAAGACAACTAAAAGACCACAAACACCACCATTGTTTCTCTTTATCTCATCCTGGAATTGTTTTCATCTGGTATATGATGTCTACTGTTTTGCCTCATCGTTTGAGTTCAGGTTCTATCTGCTTTCAGGTATGTTTGCTTAGCTTGCAATATCAGGCATCAAGCTTACGGCAGCTTAAGAGAGAAAGAGAAAGAGAAAGAGAGACAGGAGTGTCAGAATAGGCTCAGAGAGAAAGAAGAAAATTTGAAAAGAAGGTCCAACTCCCATAATGCCCGTATATATATATTAATAATTGTAAAAAAAAGGAATTGTTTGATTAAAAGAAGTTAGTTATTAAAATAAAGAAAAATGTTGAAGAGTTTGAAGTACTGGTGGATTATCATATGGACGTGTGTAGGGACAAGATATTAAACAAAGTGAGCATGTGGGTTGTGATTCAGTTAATTTCAGTTTATGCATGAATGATAATACTATGATTGGATTATGATTTATATATAATCTTTATATAAAACAAAACTGATTGATATTTCCACTCAATTGGGTTTTGAGCTTAATGTCATGATGATATCACTAGCATCAATATTAGTAAAATCTTTGTTTATTTATATATATTTATAACTGAAAAAAAGACTTTTCATGGTAATGTTGTATATTTTTGTTAACTTTTTTTTCTTTTTTGTTTGAAAAATTTTTATCTGCATTGTGTTCATATTGCTTCATTAGTTTATTGAAAATAATAGTAGTGGCATCTTTTCAAACAATCTTGTATTGTGTTCATATTGTTTATCTTTTATTATTGAAAACAATGGGAAATGGTATGAGCAATAATTATATTAATCAAGGTTTGTTGCATGGTAAAGCGGTACTACTTTCCCAAGTTCCTGTATATATTAGCTGCATGTATGTGTATATATTATCTTCATTTGGACTAGATTATGTTTATTTATAGGGAAATGGGACGAAAGCGTGTTGCATCATATTTTCATTCTAATTCTAAGCGAAATACTTCTCCGACTCCATCTTCTTGTCCGTCTACTGGGAAAGTACCTTTAAATCCCCGGTGAACTACGAGCTCAGGATCTCATTCTTCAGCTACTCATGGGCGCACAGGTTCTCGAGGCTCCTCGCAACATGTTGATACATGAGCCTATATTCCAAAATATGTCCCACCTCCGAACAATGAGGTCCCACCTACTGACGAGGCCCCCGATGATGTTCAAATGAATCCTGAAGATGATTCTGACTCGGAAACAGATGAATCCCTTGAGGAGGGTACAGAGGCACATGATGGTGGCACGATGCAGAAAACTTTCATCATCCCGTCAAGCCTACAGTAAGATTACTTATTTATTATTTTATTATTATATAGGCTTTATTGATATATTTAAACCTTATAATTTTTCTTTTTGTAGTAAGAAATCTGTGCTTGATATCTTGAAAAGAATTATAAAGAATTACTACACCGCACCTTGGAACACATGGAAAGAAGTGTCCAATGATGGCTACCTATGTTATTGGCAACAGTTTCAGGTATATCTTTTTTTTAAGTATTTTTTAATTAGTTTTTTTTTAATTTATTAATTTCTTATAAGTTTAATTATCTATTGTAGTCCCATTTTTACTTGGCAAACCGCATGATGTT
>NW_024087884.1:0-50437 GCF_009730915.1 Dioscorea cayenensis subsp. rotundata
TCTTATGTGCATAAATCGGAATGCTCGAGTGTGACGCCTTTTGTGCCTCCCAATGGATGTGCTCACTCGAATGCGAGGAGGTTGCCACACTCTAGCATCTCACACGACCCTATGTCTTCGATGTTTGAACCTTAGCAAAATTTCCTCCAAAATAGGTGCATTATGATCCACATTGGCCAATTTCCTTCATACTCGGCCTCACAACCGTACTTGCATAAAAGTAACATAAAAACACACATATTAGTGTAAAAACCTGAGAAACGTAATGCTCAACATAAGGAATGAACACTTCGCATTCATATCGTACAAGCACTTATCAAAGCATTAACCCTATT
The DNA here is from genome assembly GCF_009730915.1 of Dioscorea cayenensis subsp. rotundata. Lineage (NCBI taxonomy): Eukaryota > Viridiplantae > Streptophyta > Magnoliopsida > Dioscoreales > Dioscoreaceae > Dioscorea > Dioscorea cayenensis. The sequence continues at coordinate 336 of NW_024087884.1, forward strand.
TGTGCAATCATCGGATACACGGTTCCAATCGGTTAAGGCTACACTTCACAACCACACTGTTTCATTGCACAACCTAGAAAATCAAGTGGGGCAAATCAGGAAGTCTCTATCAAAGAGACCACAAGGAAGCTTACCGAGTAACACCAAAACTAACTCATGAGAACATGTGAAGGTGATCACTTTGAGAAGTTGTCGTGAGGGTGAAGGTAGGTTTCCAAGTAAGAAGACCAATGTTGAAAGCACCGGAGGTCACGAGAGGTTGAGAATGGAGCAAGTAAGAAGAAGGAGGGTGGCATCCCCACCTTACAATCTAAGAATTCCTTATCCCTCTAGATTGAAGAATGACCAAAATGATGAGCAATAGAAAAAAAGTTATTGGGTCTATTTAAGTAATTACACATCAACATTCCTTTTGTGGAGGCATCATCTCCAATGCCTCGGTATGCTAAGTTCTTGGAAGAGAATGCATCGGTGATCTTAGATGCCTATTTATTGGCGGTCTTACAAAAGAATATGCCGAACAAGAAGAAAGACCTAGGAAGCTTCATTATCACATGCAACATTGGCAACTTGGGTCAAGAGATGGCATTGGCAGACTCAGGGCCAGTATCAATGTCATGCCATACATTTTCTTTCAAAAGTTTGGCTTGGGAGAGCCTAGGCCCACTCGGATGGCTTTGCAATTAGCGGACCGGACGGTGAGACATCCGAGGGGCATCATTGAAGATGTGCTTATCAAGGTGAATGACAAAGTCCCCTTGCATATATCCCACAAGTGCACGGGTTTGTCGAAGTAATAATCCCGGGTGAGCGGGGTGGAATCCACAGGAAATAGGGAGTAAAGACACTTAATTCGATTCTTAGCTATGTGGAGTATCAACAATGATAAGTGTGATAATGATTCAATTCTCAACAATTAAAAGCAACAAGTAAGATAGCAAAAGTAAGGAGGAGGCAAGGCAATCGATAAAAATGGGGTACTCGGATGATGATTCACCTAGGATAATCGCTTCAAGTGCAAAAACTCTCTATTATGCTTCCTAATCAATGCAATAGTGAGTTGTGGAAATCCTTACATACATAGTCCCAAATCTAAGGTCAACTATGCCTAACTCTATTCATGTCCCGGAGGAGAGATTAAATAACCTCTCAACCACGCACTCGAATAAATTTGCAATGAGCTTTAGGGATTCCAAGTGATAAATCGCTTCCTAATTATAGACCTAACCCTTTGGTCCAGGCGGAAGGTCCCTAGCCACAATTAAGCACTAGATACTAAGATCCCCTCAACGCTTCACTCCATTGCACGCGCAACTAGGCCCCAATGGAGGTATAATCTATCACGTCGGAGGGGAAAGGGGACGCTCCTGTACCTCTCGACACACCCTCTCAACCCTCTGAAACCTAGCTGTTTCTAACGCTCATGGTGTGTCACTCACTCACAAGGTTACCAACAAGAACTCTCAACCCTAGTGTCACTCTAGGGGAAATGTTCACACAATCAAGCCTTCATGGTTGGAACTCACAATAAACATCAATTTATTGAAAGCATAATAAACAAGTTTAAAGAAACGAATACATCCCAGGGTTCACAATCACCCAAGTACCTACTAGGGGTTTAGCTCTCCATGGAGCTAAGTATAATCAAAAGAAATCGAATGTAAAAAGCAATAAATCCATAAAAGAAACCCCCTCGATGGTGCGTGATCGAGTGGTCTTGCGGAGTGTCCTCTACTCGTCGCAAGGGATCGCTTTGTCCGCCGAGGATACACCTCGCCCGGATCGATGTCGATGAAAGCTCTCACAATAACCTTCTTCCAAGCGACTCACGATGTCGGACCACAGAACCTCTCCAAAAAAACCCTAGCCAATAACCCTCAAAACCCTAGCTGAAGCCCTCTCTCAAGTTGGGGAAAAAGATGGAGAAAAAGAATACCAAAATCGAGGGCTGAATCGGCTTTTAAATAGGGCTAGAATCGGGCAACTCAAGGGCGTGGATGCTACATGCGCCGTCTTGAATTCCACAGGGCGTGGATAATTTCCACCACGTCTTTGTGGATTCTCTGTTTTCTCTCGATTTCTCAGTACGGTACATCAACAATGCTTTGCTAAAAGTACATATTTCACCGTAGATTTTTATAATGTTGGATATTGATGAGGATGTAGATGTTCTTTCATACTTGGGAGGCCATTCTTGCACACTTCCAAGCCATTGATCGACATGGACGATGGGGAGTTGACACTAAGGGTAGGCGATGACAAGCTCTCATACCGCCTCATCAAAGCCATGTGACATTCTCTTGACTTTGGTGATAATTTATATTTTTTTGACACTACTGATGAACTAATCTATGAATATGTGCAGAAAATGTTAAATCTGGTCCATACGATGGGTTGCTAGACCAAGATGAGGAGAACGAGCAATTAATGATGCTTAATTTAGAGGAGAAAGTACTACCTACTCTGGGGATCATGAAAAATATGCTCTGGAATGTAAAGTGAGCGAGAAGACAACACAAGAAATGCCCCAATTTGTTGGGGATGTGCATGAATAGAACAAGGGTGACAAGCCTTTAAGTGGTAACAAGTTCGACAACTCTCCCTCTACCTTGAAGAGGGTTTGCTCATCATGCTTTCAAGTCATGGGTAAGAGGGAAACCTTCATCTATGAGCGGGTAAGAGGGAAACCTTCATCTATGAGCCCTCGTGAGGTAAGAAAAGGTACATCAAGCTAAGTGATGTTAAACAAGTCCTTCTTGGGAGGCAAGCCAAGCACTTACTGTTTTGTTAGTTATTAGTTTAGTGTTTACATGAATAAGACATTGAGTGTTGTTGTCTATATGTTTTTGATGCATCATCGTGATTTTTCTTGTGGATGAGTTGCTGTTATCGTGTGCTTAAATATCTATGGCGAAATTATTGGTCATTTGAGCAAGTTTCATGTTTTCTCTGGTATATTTTGCATGCGAGAAGCAGGCTCTGAGTGGTTTTATATGTGCAGGAATTTTCTGCAGAGCTTGCAATTCACCTAAGGCATCCGGAGAGCATGCGGCCATGTAGAATTTCCACACGCCCATGAGTCTCTACTGAGAGCTCATCTAGAGAAGGCACAGGGGCATGGATACGTCCCTGTGGATGACCCTATGATAAACACACGGGCGTCGGTGATTTCCACATGCTCGTTGCCCCTGTGGGTCGGGCGCACGGCGTGGGTATTTTCTGCACACCCGTGTGTATGCATTCAGAAAGACTTGAGTGTTTTCCGAGAGCACCACGAGGGACATGCGTGCATCCCATGTGAGTCTCTCCGGTGAGACACTGCAGGCGTGGGTAATTTTCGCACGCCCTTGCAAATGAGTTGGAACACAAGAGCCGTGGGTTTTCTTTAAAAATCTTTCCATCGTTCTTCATTATCACATCTCAATTTACTTAGAGAACACTCCTAACACTGTTGATTTTGAGGAGTTTTACTCGATTTTTCTACAGATTTTGAAAGTTTCATCTTCAGCTCATTGGTAAGCCCTTTTTCCGTCTTTTCTCCATAAATTCTTGATTTTAAGCTATAAAACTAGTGAATGTTGCTTCGTCTCTATAGTTAGAAGGGATATACATGATTAGAAAGAAATTAGAAGGGATAAAATGATGTATTTATGACTTTTTAGTGTGCAGCCCTGCGTTTTTCATGCCCCATGGATCCACATAGGCGTGTGGAATTTCCACACAACTGTTTGGATTCCTGTAGCATTATTCCTTCAAGCCATTTTGAGTGATTTCTTTTTGATTTTTACAGATGTGGCACCTGGGACTAGCATCGTGGTCGGGAAACGTCCGAGAGAGCAGTCCCCCGAGGTAGAGCGCAATGAATTCATTATTCCCGAGGAGCAAGCTCGTTTTGAGCATTTGTCCAGGCTTCAATTCAGACAGACTCGTTTCCTAGACACGAGCGTTTTGCGAGATATACATTAGGGAGGCGAGTTGGCGAATGAGGTAAAGGATCTTGTCTTGGTTGGAGGTTGGAGATAGTTATTGATGATCATAGAGCGTACTATCAGTACACATACACTCGAGGTGCTATCATCATTCGAGTTTAACCGTACTTATGATAGATTTGACAGTGGCGACACTATAGATTTCAATGCACTTGGGGATCACTACACCATGAGCATGACACATTTCTCAACTCGGCTGGTATTGTATGAGGAGGCATTCACAGATACTGAGGAGTACGCTCAGTTGCCGATGGATTATCCGGGCACCATGACCCCCGGAGAGTGTATGGAGTGCTATGCGGTCAGGGCTAGTATAAACCAGGAGTGTCTAAGGCCACGTGCCTTTGCTAACTTGGATATCGATATTTACATGCAGTTATGAGTAGGTCGGTGAATGGCCGTGGTGACAGTATCGGCGTCCTAAGCCAGCAGGAGCTTCTATATCTTTATTCAATGGTTCATAGCACACCGATCCTTCTGGGGCATATCATCGCAGAGTATATAAGGTATCAGAGGCAGTACGCCAGATTAGGAGTGATTTTCTCGGGCCCCTACATCAAGAGACTGGCTATGGGTATGGGCACTCTAGACACGATTCGAGGGGTCGAGAAGGCGAGTATACCTCCTTCCCTGGTCGTAGAGATGTTGAGACTGATGGGGATGGTTCACAGAGTCCAGTCCAGAGTGTATACTCTGATTACACCTACCCTTGATGTAGCAGAGAGAGATGATGATATTATCGAGAGTTCTCAGCCTGCTCTTGAGCCTCAACCGACACTGGTGGAGATAGAAGCACCTCCTTTGGCAGAGGAGCCACCCCTAGTATGCATGTTTTCACCATCTCGAGCCTATGATCATTTTTGAGGAGACTCGAGGAGTGCGGTGGGGGTGCTTACGGTATGTTTTGATACATTATAATAGATTCTTGAGTGAGACGTTGCCTCATCATTTGTTCTAAGACCTCGGACCCCTACGGCTCCTCCGGTCTCACCAACACTGATCCACGGCACCTTTTGACTATCGCGATGGCGGCGAGAGCAGGAGGGTGACACCCGACACTGATGCATTTTTTTCATTTCTTTAGTTTTGCATTCTATTTTGGACTTGTACACTCAAAAAGGATCTTCCTTCTGAGTTTATCTTCTATTTTATCTCGATGTATTCATTGCTCTATCTTTTATATACTCGAGTTGTTTTTATTTTTTTGAGCTTCACTAAACGCCCTTGTGTATACGTATAGATGGTCTTGGCAGTATGGGAATCGAGAACTAGTCATGGATGCGGCCAAGATGTTTTGGCACTTGGCCGTGTGTGCTTCACAACCCGTTGGAACATCACTCCCAATGATTTAGCTCCATCACATACAATACTAGGATTCAGGGGAGTATTGTTCCAATTGCTTCTCCCACATATATTCTTGATTGATAAACACTATTAGTGAGCTTGCATGTGTACATTGGGGACAATTTACAACTTAAGTGTGGGGGGAAGTTCACGTTGCACATGTCTTTTATATATGTTTTGATTTACATACATGCGCACATAGCGAATGGCGGTTCACCCTAGTTACAATGATTGTATTCTTGAGTTTAGGAGGATTTTTAACATTGAATATTCTCATGCTCTAGTTTTTACTTGAATTTCTATAAATTTTTGCTCGAATGACACTTGTTTCACTAGTCGCTCTTCAAACTCTTTTGGAATCTCAAGTTTAATATTAAAGAGACTAGTTAGTGTTACTTCTTGTGTTAATTCTGCTGAAAAAAAATTGTTGTTTGTGCATTAGGGATGGAAAGAGCTACCACCTATGTTGTATGTAGCTACTATCATAAGTCAGATACTAGTTATGCCCTAATAAGAGACAAAACTATCTCTTGGGATAAGTGAAAGCTACCACCCTAGTAGAAAGAGCTACCACCTCGAAAGTGTGAAGGCCATTTTAGCGGCCGCTTGGGAAAGGGCGATCTTAGAGGATGTGTGAAGCTACTACCATCTTTTTTATTTTGCTATGCTTTGTATATAAATAAGTCCCCTATACTTAGGACTTTGAGGAGTAAACTTTGGGTTGAATTGAGTGAGTTTACACAAACTTACACAATTTTGGGTTTGCTGCCCTTTTTGATTTGAGGTTTCGGCTAGAGCATTGATTTTTAGTATTTGGTGTTGAAATTTCCCTTACTTGAAGAATGCTCTCCTTGCATGTTTTGGTGAACCTAAGGCCAAGCACTTTCAATATTTCCTTCTTCTATGTTTTAATGTGTATTTCTTTGCTTGAGAACAAGCAAAAGCTTAAGTGTGGAGGAGTTTGGTAAGTGCTTGTGTGATAAGAATGTGAAGTGTTCTTTCCATATGATGAGCATTACTTTTAGTAGGTTTAAGCGCTAATACATGTGTATTTGTGTTCTTTTGATCATGTAGGGTTGTGAAGCTAAGTATTTAGAAAAGAAGTAAAAAGTATATCATAAATGCATTATTTAGTGGAATCTTGGAAGGAACAAACACGAAGACACAAGTGAGACTCCAGGATATGTGAATGTGTGCCAACCTCCATGAATTCAAGTCATTACAATGAGTTGGAGGGATACAAAGGAAGTCACATTTGAGTATCCGGACTTGTGCATTGATAATAAGATCTTCACCAATGAAGCCTTTGATTAAAGAAGAGTTGCGATCTACGGCATAAACATGTGCTAGTTTATGTTGCTTCGATGAAAAGTGTGGAATTGGGAGTGTTTTGGTCGAGTATTGTAGCAGGTAATTGTAGTAAAATACTGTAGCAAGTACTTTAACGATTCATTTGTTCACACTGGCTGAAAACAAGATTTCCAAAGAATGCACAAGGGCGTGTGGAAATTCCCAACGACCGTGTGGAAATTCTACAGGCCTGTGTGCCAGATCTACATGCGTGTGGATGACCGATTCCAGCCCTATTTAAGCCGCGATTCAACCCCGATTTTTTGAATCTTTTTCCCCTCTTCTCTACCACTTTTCTCCATCAATTAGGAAGCCATCGGCTAGGGTTTGGAAAGGCTTTTGGCAAGTCTTGGAGTGGTTTGAGGGATTTGACACTACGATTCTCTTAGAAGAAGATTATTGGGGGAGCTTTCGTCGGCATAGATCTGGCGAGGTGTGCCCTAGGCCAGACAAGGGGACCTTTGATAAGACTTGGCTACTCTACAAGACCATCGACATGACTACTGAGGGGGTTTTCTTATGGAACACTTGTTTTTACTTTCGATTTCATTCTTGATTTTATTGTGCTCCATGGAGAGCTAAACCCCCTAGTTGGTACTTGGATTTTGTAAACCCTAGGATGTTAATGTTTCATTGATCTTTTATTATTATTTCCTCAATTGATGTTTCAATTGAGTTCCAACCTTGAGTGCTTGTGGAATGATTTCTCCCCTAGAGTGATACTAGGGTTTAGAGTCTATCTTGGTGACCATTATAGGTGAGTGACACACTACGAGGGTTAGACATTGCTCATTTGGAGAGGATTGAGAGGATGAGTCGAGAGGTTGGGGAGCGTCCCCTTTCCCCTCTGGTGTAATTTATCCTACCTCCACTTGATTGAGCTCTTTGCGGTCACAATAGAGTGAAGTTTTAGAGGATGAACTCTGCTAGGGCTTAGTTACGTGAGAAACAGAGTGAAACGTTAAAGGGACTCCTGTGTCTAGGGCTTAATTGAGCCTAGGGGCTGTTTGTCTTGGCAAAAGGGTTAGGTCTATACATAGGAAGAGGGTTTATCACTTGGATTCCCTAGAACTCCATGCAACTTTACACAGTGTGAGGTGTTGAGACTGAGCGATTTCTCTGCCGGGACATAGTGTAGAGTTAGTTATGGTTGACCTTAAATTTGGGACCGTGTGCTTAAGGATTTCCACGACTCATTGAGCATTGATTAGGAAGTATAATAGTTGGTCTTACACCGGAAACATTAATCTTAGGAGAGCATTGCCAGAGTACCCAACTTCTATCGATTGCCTTACCTCTCACTGACTTTTACCTTTCATTCTTGTTTCTTTTTATCTTTGTTTTCATTTAATTTTATCAACACTATCATTGTTCCATTTCACGTGGTTAATTAGAAATTTAAGTATTTTTATTTTCTACTACCTGTTAATACGATAACCCACTCACCTTGGATTTATTACTCGATAAACCAGTGCACTTGCGGGTCATACGCAAGGGGCGTTGTCAAGACGCATTGATGAAGAAAGTCTTATAGCTTACCACATTATCATGTGCCCGACTATGTGGCCTCAAGAAGAGAATGTTTGGACCGCGTGTGTGAAAATCACTGTAGCAATTTTACTGTAACAGTACTATAGTAAAATTATTGTTTACGCGCCTGCATGGAATTTTCTGCTGCCCAAGCGGGCGTGTGGAAAATCCACATGGGCACGTGTGGGCACATGACAGACATAGTTTAGGCTTGTAAATAGCCCTCTTGCCCTATTCTTTGACATCTTTTGTGCGGCTCCTCAAGGGTGAGACGGCTAGGTTTGCAGAGTAGGCTTTTGCCGATTTGGACGGTGTTCTTCACCAACTTTGATCGTTTCCTTTGCGGTCATAGCATTTGGGAAGCCACCGGCGATCTAGCTTTGGAAAGGAATCATTCAAGACGTTGAACTACCAACCAAGGCCAATCATCACGATATTAAGGGGGTTTTCTCTATGATTTTTGTTGCTTTTCATTGTACTAATAATTGTTTTGTAACTTGTCCCATGGAGGGCTAAACCCTAGTAGCTACTTGGGCATGTGAACCCTAAGATCTATTCATTTGTATTGATTTCCTTTATGTTTCTAGTTAATCCGAGATGATTTGAGTCTTAATCTTGTGATTTCATTGCTAGCATGTGTTATTTATCTTTGTTGTTGATCTATGACACGCGTCCAGACATGCGTGTAAACCGCAAGTACACGGGTGTTGAAGTAATAATTACCCCGGTGAGTGGGTAGTCGAATCCACAGGGAACAGGGCTACTAGTACTAACTTCTTCTCTGCTTTCTAGCCTAATGATAAATGGAAAGGTGTGGTGATCTAATGTGCGAAGAAATGAATACCGGAGATGAATATGCAAGGGTGAAATGGATGGAGATCTCAATCAGTAAAAGTGGGGTATTCGGGCAATGCTCCCCCTAGGATTCAGGTATTAGGTACTGAATGAGCAAAGTGTTTCTATGAAGAGTAAGTTAAGTCGTGGAAATCCAAATATAAATGGATCAGGCCTCCCGATCACCGATACTAGTCCCCTACGAGGTTCTGATGGAGAAATCGCTCAATCTCAACACCTCACACCACATATGACCGCAAACCACTCTAGGGATTCCAAGAGGTGTATCCGATTCCTAAAGATTGATCCAACCCTAATTCCTGGCGAAGGATCCTAACCCCCTACAAGGTCCCGGCAGAGAAATCTCTCAATCTCACGGCTCACACCAAATATGGTTGCATAGAGCTTAGGGAATGGAGATAGAATACACAAATCGGAGGGGAAAGGGGATGCTCACTATCTCATGACTCGCCCTCTCAACCCTCTTCAATCTTGAGATTCTAACCTTAATGGAGACATCTCTCTCACCAAGGTAACAAATCATGCAAACCAAATAACCAAAAAGATCAATAAGGCAAGCAAGCATTAGACAATCAATATTAAAACTTAATCAAACTCGGATTAAATAGAAACACTAAGCAAATCCACAAAAGATCAGAATCCTAGGGTTCAGAAGCCCAAATACCGTCTAGGGTTTTAGATCTCCATGGAGAAACATACAAAACACACCATCAATGAATGAAAGTACATTAAAACCATAGAAATAAACCCCCTTATATATGAACTGATGGCCTTAATGGAGAGCTTCGACGTCTTGAAGGTCCCACTCCGAAGCTAGGTTCACCGGTGGCTTCCTTGATGCTATGACGGAGGAGGAATCGATCAAAGTTGGTGACGAAGCACCACCAAAGCCGTAAAGACCTTCTCTCCAAACCCAGCAGTCTCACCCCTCAAGAGCTGCACAAAAGATGAGAAAGAATAAGGCAAACCGGCTATTTATAGGCCTTAGATCGTGCCTGTCACGTGGTTGGGCTATTTATAAGCCATGGTTGGGCTCCAATGGTTCCAAAAAATTTTCGATCCATGCATTCTAAAGTGTTTCTACAAAATTTTCCATGAAAAACAACACTTATAAACAAATAAAAATTCATGGATTGGCAAAATAAGAGCATGGAGAAAATGGGAGATGATGAAGCTTACCGGCGCAAATTGGTGAAGGAAACTTAATGCAAATGCCGGCAAAACACTTTTAAATCTCAAATGAGTTGAAGAAACTTAGTTTGTGCTCAAAAGTTCGGATTCTTGAATATGGAGAAGTGGGACATGAAGAGTGTAAGTGATGATGATAATGAAAAGTGACCCCTCATATTCTTATAAGCCACATGCGGGTGTGGAAATTCCACACCCTTGCATGGGAACTGTACACGGCCTCGTGGAAATTCCACGCGACCATGTGAGCTGCAAAATTTCTACAGACAGTCCACGCAAGGCTCCAAAACTTCAAATTAATACTAATTCTTCAACTATAAACATGAATTACACCCTAAACCATGCCACATATATGTAAATCAATTTAAATCACCAAAAGTTTTCCATGAAAAATTCAACACCAACAAAAATTCATCAAAGTACCCACTCACGAATTTATTACTGTAGAAATGAAAATCTAAACTAGAAAACATTTAAAAACTTGGGTTGCCTCCCAAGTAGCGCTTGTTTTACGTCACTAAGCTTGACGTACCTTTTCCTTACCTTATGGAGGCTTGAAAAGAGTATGTTCCTCCCGACTAGACATTGCATAGCTACTTCCTTTAAACCAAGAATCTAGTTGTTGGGTTGGAATATTAATTGGAAAGTCCAACCATCTTACTTTTGGCCTCCAAGAAAACAATTTGGGTTGGGAATTGTCCAAGCTTAGCATAGGTGTGTCATTGGATGGGTTCAATCTCCTACCCACATCTTCTTCCCTTCCCAGAGTCTCTTTCTTGCATTGTAAGAGTTGATCAATCCTAAAGAAAGATGCTTGTTCCATAACCTTAGGGTTTTGCTTCTTCTAATGTATTTTTCAACTTGAAAGGAGCATGACACTAGCAAATCCCTTTGAAAAATTTTTCTCGCTCACAAGCACAATCTTGATCACACAATCCAAAAATCTCAAGATGATATTCAACTTCTTGCTTTTTCATTTTCTGCCCTCAATGTACTCAATTTGCCCAATTTCTTCCATGTTGTTCATGGCCTCATCATGTCCCGGAGATACTTGCCTTGCTTGTTCAAATTCTTCTTTTTCTTTAGCAAGCATGTCCAAGATCTCTCTAATTGATGCTCAATGTTTTTTTGATGGAGATCTCATGACAACTTAATGTGGCCTCAATATTTTGGAAACGGGCATCGGTTGCTTCAATAAATCTCGGTAACACTCTTTCCAACCGAAGTACATCTTCTTCAACTTTCTAATCCCATTGAAGTTCTTGTTGAGGTTCTTCCCATTGTTGTCCATCAATATCCCATACGAGGTTTGGGTAGCTCCTTTGACTTGGATGATAGTTGATGCGATATGGATTGTGTTGTTGATGAACATTGATAAATTGATCAATTTTTCTAGTGAGAGCATCAACCTAAAAAAATATAAATCTACAAGCTGGATTAATCATCATTCAAGTTCCATGCAAGAAAAAGTAATTAAGACAAAATAAAACAAAATAGAATGGTGGAAGAAGATAGAGTGAAAATGATGAAAACAAAATAAAAACCGATGAAAAAAAGATGGAAGAAAAAGAAAGTGTGGAATAGACAAAAATAAAGAAAAAAAGTTAAGTGGCTAGAGCAACAAAGTCCTAGCGTTCCTAATATCTCGCTCCCCGATAGCGGCGCCAAAAAAACTTGACACGCGTCCGGATATGTGTGTAAACCGCGGTGCACGGGTGTCAAGTAATAATTACCCCGGTGAGTGGGTAGTCGAATCCACGAGGAGCAGGGGCTACTAATACTAACTTTCTTTCTACGCTTTCTAGCCTAATGATAAATGGAAAGGTGTGGTGATCTAATGTGTGATGAAATGAATACTCGGAGACGAATATGCAAGGGTGAAATGGATGGAGATCTCAATCGATAAAAAGTGGGGTATTCGAGCAATGTTCCACCTAGGATTCAGGTATTAGGTACTCGAATGAGCAAAAGTGTTTTCTATGAAGAGTAAGTTAAGTCTTGGAAATCCAAATATAATCGGATCCGGCCTCCCGATCACCGATACTAGTCCACTACGAGGTCCCGGTGGAAAAATCGCTCAATCTCAACACCTCACACCACATATGACCGCAAAGCACTCTAGGGATTCCAAGAGATGTATCCGATTCCTAAAGATTGATCCAACCCTAATTCCCGGTGAAGGATCCCCTACAAGGTTCCGGTTGAGAAATCTCTCAATCTCACGCTTCACATCAAAAATGGTTGCATAGAGCTTAGGGAACGGAGATAGAATACATCAATCGGAGGGGAAAGGGGATGCTCACTATCTCATGACTCGCCCTCTCAACCCTCTTCAATCTTGAGATTCTAACCCTAATGGAGACTTCTCTCTCACCAAGGTAACAAATCATGCAAACCAAATAACCAAAAGATCAATAAGGCAAGCAAGCATTAGACAATCAAGATTAAAACTTAATCAAACTCGGATTAAATAGAAACACTAAGCAAATCCACAAGAGATGAGAATCCTAGGGTTCACAAGCCCAAATACCCTCTAGGGTTTTAGCTCTCCATGGAGCAAACATACAAAAACACACCATCAATGAATGAAAGTACATTAAAAACCATAGAAATAAACCCCCTTATATATGAATCGATGGCCTTAATGGAGAGCTTGACGTCTTGAAGGACCCACTCCGAAGCTAGGGTTCACGGTGGCTTCCTTGATGCTATGACGGAGGAGGAATCGATCAAAGTCGGTGACAAAGCGCCACCAAAGCCGCAAAGACCTCCTCTCCAAACCCAGCTGTCTCACCCCTCAAGTGCTGCACAAAAGATGAGAAAGAATATGGCAAACCGGCTATTTATAGGCCTTAGATCGGGCCTGTCACGTGCCCTCATATCCCGTGTGGATTTTCCACGCGGCCGCGTGGGCTGCAGGAATTTTCACGCGGGCCCGTCGAATTTCCACGCGAACAGTGAAATTGCTATAGTCAGGAACACTCTTCTCTCGAGGCCACATGTCCTGGCACACGTCCATGTGGTAGGCTATAAAACTTTTCTTCATCGACGTATCTTTGAGAGGTCTTGCAATCTTCACAAAGAGTAGGAACATGAAGATGTGACTGCCTTTGTGCCCTTTCAACTAGTAAATTGACTTGAATCTTCTTGGAAGTTGGGACACATCTCCACGTTTATGAACTCCTCTTGTGTCTTGGTCCTTGAATTGAATAAGAACTCCCAACATTGTGTCTTTACAGCCCATCTTTGCTTCCTTTTTACTCTTCAAGGCATTCACAACCTATATGCATAAAAGAACAGCAAATACACAATATGAGATATAAACCATGGTAAAAATGATGCTCAATGCATGTAAAACATATATAAAAATATGTCTACTCAAGCACTTATCAAGCTACTTTGCATGATTTTTTACTTTGATGTGAGAGGTCTCCATTTGAGTTAGAACATCAAGGTTAAAGAGGGTTGAGAGGGTGAGTCATGAGATAGTTTAGCATCCCCTTTCCCTTCCGTTTGAGTGTTTCCTGATAAACGCCTAAATGTATGTAATTTTATACGTATTAATCTTGTATCTTTTGTGAATATGTTAATGAATTGATGCCCGTTTTATGTCTAAATTGGTTATTTCGGTGTTGCAGGTCTTAAATGAGTCAAACATTGCTCAAAAATGCAAATCGGATGAATTCGACATCAAAAACGGCATTTTTGGGGTTCTGGTACTGTGCTCAAAATTGGCACTGTAGCGATACTGTAGCAGGTCATTGTTCTTGCTGCGGGCATTTGGCTGGGAGTTTCACGGGCTCCATGCGCCCGCATGGATGCCAGTGAGGTTTGCTGGGAATTCTCAAGTCTCGGTACTGTAGCAAAAACACTGTAACAAAAGCACTGTAGAAAAAACTGATTTGGCTGTGAGCTTCACGGGCTCCATGCGCCCGCATGGAGCCCGCATGGGATGAGCAGGGGTATATAAGAAACTGATTTCTTCTAGGGCAAGGGAGGAGTTTTTTGGGAGAGTTCTTCAAGCCCGATTTTCACCAGGTCTTTGAGAGGCAAGATTACATGTTTTGGAGAAGGGAAATCTAAGGGAGAAGCTCGGATTTGGCTAGATCTTCACCGATCTCTTCTTTGGGAGTTTGTAGAGCGAGCGAGGGAAGCCGCCCCCATTGCGGCGTCACGTGGAAGCCTTTCCACCTAGCTTGGCTTGTCTTCCTTCTTCCATTGTTTGAGGGAGTTTTTTATTATGCCATTTGTAGTTGTTTGCATGGATTTGTTGCTTGGATTTGTTTGTATGGACGAGTAGACCCCAAGGTCACCGGATGCCGGTGAACCTTAGGGGTGAACTTGTGTATTTGGATGATTTAAGTTTGTTTATTGCAATTGTTGTGTTTTGAGATTCATTCTTGGTGCATTTGATGTGTTGCTTACATGAGAACTCCGTAAACCAAGCTGCTAGGTTGTACTTGGTAGCGTGACCATCGCCCTTGTACTAGACACACCAAGTTTGGAAGGGATTCATGTATGAATACTCCGTGACCATCGAGTATTCTGTACCCCTCCACCATTAGGGCTAGACCAAGTTGTGTTCCGGCTCTAATTAGGGATTTCCCCACTTGTTAATGCAATCGTATGAGGATTTGATCGGGAAGAAATTCGTGTCAATACTTATACCGGATTAGGGGTCAATGGGCGTGACCATCAGGTTGACCTAATCTAGGAAATCTCTAGGTCCAAACCTTCAATTGAATGACATTCTTAGCATCCCGTGCACTTTAGTAGCCCCTAGGGAATCCGCATCCGTGACCGTTCCTTTCCCCGATTTTTATACCCCTCTCCGTATTTTTAGTCTCCACTTGTAGTTATCTTATTTAAATTAATAGATTAGAGAAACCTTTCGAATGCATCGGCTAGACAATAAGCGAAGAGGAAGTAAGGGTAGATCCTTGGGCCCTGGGGAATACGACCCTTTCGTGCTCGCACGAGAGGTATTACTTGACGACTCCGTGCACTTGCGGATCGCACTCATCATTTCCTATCTCCGTATTCCCTAGAGTCTATGCGACCATATTTGGTGTGAGGCACGAGATTGAGAGATTTTTCCACCGGGACCTTGTACGGGGTTAGGGATCCTTCGCCGGAAATTAGGGTTGGATTTATCTTTAGGAATCGGTTTCACTCTTATGTATCCCTAGAGCTTATTGCGGGCATATGGGGTGTGAGGTGTCGAGATTGAGCGATTTCTATGCCGAGACATTGTACAGGACTAGTACCACTTGCTTGGAGACAAGGACCGGTTATTCTTGGATTACCTTGACTCATTAGACTCAGTTTAGAAGCATTTAGCAAGTCTTGAACTTCATGTTAGATCCTAGGGGGAGCATTGCCCTGGTACCTCATCTTTATTGATTGAGATTTCCCTCCATTTTACCCTTGCATATTCATCTTCGGTATTCATTTCTTCGTACGTTAGATCACCACACCTTTCTATTTATCATTAGGCTAGAAAGTAGAGAAGAAATTAGTACTAGTAGCCCTGTTCCCTGCAGATTCGACTACCCAACTCACTGGGTATTATATTTTTTTGATACCCGTGCACTTGCGGCACACACGCATATTCGGTCGTGCCAAATTTTTTAGTTTGATAAGTGCTTGAGTGAACATGTTGTTATATGTGTTTTACATGCTTTAAGCATCATTTTATATGTGGTTTATGTCTCATATCGTGTATTGGGTGTTCTTTTATGCATATAAGTTGTGAATGCATTGGAAATGCAAAAAGAAGCAAAGATAGGCTACTAAGGCATTATGTTGGGAGTTCTTGCGCAAATCAAGGATGAAAGCACAAAAGGAGTTTGTGAATAAAGAGATGTGTGCCAACTTCCATAGATATGCAAGACGATTCACCATTTGGAAGGGCACAAAGGCAATCACATCTTGACATTCATTCTCTTTGTGAGGATTTCAAGATCTTTCAAGACGCGTCGATGAAGAAAAGTCTTATAGCCTACCACATTATCATGTGCCCGATTATGTGGCCTCAAGAGAAGAATGTTTGGATCGCATTTATGGAAATCACTCGCAAAGACTTTTGACGTAATAAAGATCTAGTAGCAAATTACTTGCGTGGAAATTCTTACGAGATGTGTCCTAGGCTTGATGAGGGGACATTTGGAGAAGACGCAGTAACTCCACAAGACCATCGGTACGAACACCAAGGGGATTTCATACATGGATTGCATGTTTTTACTTTTGATTTCATTATTTATTGTGTTTTGCTCCATGGAGAGCGAAACCCCTAGTGGTTACTTGGGTTTGTAAACCCTAGGATGACATTGTTTCTTTCACCTCTTATTATGCTTTCATTAATTGATGTTTTAATTGAGTTCGAATCTTGAATGCTTGTTGAGTTGATTTTTCTTTTGAGTGACACTAGGGTTGAAAATCAATTTTGGTAATCCTTGTGAATGAGTAATACACCATGAGGGTTAGACAATGCTGGATTGGAGAAAGTTGAGAGGGTGACTTAAGATGTAGCGGAACATCCCATTTCCGATCCATTGTGATTTATCCTACCTCCATGTTCCAAGAGTTCTTTGTGGTCACAATAGAATGAAGTGCTAAGAGACGAACTCCGCTGGGCTTAGTTACGCAAGCAACAAGGTGAAGCGTTGAAGTAATCCTTAGTATTTGGGGCTTAATTATGACTAGGGTCTTTCGCTTGGACCAAAGGTTTAGATCTATTTTAGGGAATAGGGTTTATCACTTGGAATCCCTAGAGCGTAAAGCAACCTAGGACAGTATAAGGTATCGAGACTGAGAGATTTCTCCACCGGGGTACAGTGTAGAGTTAGTCACGGTTGACCTTAATTTTTGGGACCGTGTGTTTAAGGATCTCCATGACTCATTAAACATTAGTTAGTAAACATAATGATTGGTCTTGCACTTGAAACAATAGTCCTGGGGTGAGCAATGTCCGGGTACCCCATTTATCGTTCTAGTTATTTGCGCCTCCTACTTCTTTTCTTATTTCTATTTGCATTGATTCTTATTTACATCACTGACAAGGTCCCCTTGCGTATATCCCGCAAGTGCACGGGTTTGTCGAAGTAATAATCACGTGTGAGCGGGGTCGAATCAACAGGGAGTAGGGATTAAAAATACTTAATTTGATTCTTAGCTATATGAAAGATCAATGATAAGTAGTGTGATAGTGATTCAATTCTCAACAATAAAAGCAACAAGAAAGAGAGCAAAAGTAAATAAGGGGGTAAGGCAATCGATTAAGATGGGGTACCCGGATAATGCTCCACCTAGGATAATTGTTTCAAATGCAAGAACCCTCTATTATGCTTCCTAATCAATGCAATGGTGAGTCGTGGAAATCCTTAATTACATAGTCCCAAATCTAAGGTCAACTATGCCTAACTCTATACATGTCCCGGAGGAGAAATCGAACAATCTCAACACCTCGCACTCGTATAGAGTTGCAATGAGCTCTAGGGATTCCAAGTGATAAATCTCTTCCTAATTATAGACCTAACCCTTTGGTCCAGGTGGAATGTCCCTAACCACAATTAAGCCCTAGATACTAAGATCCTCTCAACGCTTCACTCCGTTGCACGCGCAACTAAGCCCCAGCGGAAGTTCATCCCTTAGACCATTCACTCTATTATAGCCGCAAAGAACTCGAGGAACATAGGTAAAATCTATCACACCGGAGGGGAAAGGGGACGCTGCTGTACCTCTCGACTCATCCTCTCAACCCTCTCCAACCTAGCTTTGTCTAACACTCATGGTGTGTCACTCACTCACAAGGTTACCAACAAGAGCTCTCAACCCTAGTGTCACTCTAGGGGAAATGTTAAAACAATCAAGCATTCAAGGTTGGAACTCACAATAAACATCAATTTATTGAAAACATAATAAACAGGTTCAAAGAAACAAATACATCCTAGGGTTCACAATACCCGAGTACCCACTAGGGGTTTAGCTCTCCATGGAGCTAAGTACAATCAAAGAAATAGAATCTAAAAGCAATGAATCCATAATGAAACCCCCTCGATGGTCATGCCGATGGTCTTGTGGAGAGTCCTCTACTCATCGCAAGGGATCCTTTGTCCGGCCTAGGATACACCTCGCCGGATCGCTGCCGACGAAAGCTCTCCCAATAACCTTCTTCCAAACGACGCGCGATGTCGGGGCCGTAGAACCTCTCCAAAAACCTAGCTAATACCCCTCAAAACCCTAGCCGAAGCCCTCTCTCAAGTTGGGGAAAAGATGCAGAAAAGAATACCAAAATCGGGGCTGATTCGGCTTTAAATAGGGCTGGAATCGGGCGACTACACGGGCGTGGATGCTCCACGCGCCCGTGCGGAATTTCCACACGGGGGTGGATAATTTCCACACGCCCATGTGGATTCTCTGTTTCTCTGGTTTCTCGGCCGGCTGTGAACAGTGCTGCTACAGTATATACTACAATGTTTCTACATTGCTCTTCTACAGTATTTGACCTGAATAGCTTCCCAATTCCATACTTTCATCGGGGTAACGCAAACGGGCACACGTTCACGTCATGGATCACTTGCTTCTTCAATGTTGTACATGTTGGCGAAACTCTTGTTCTATATGCATAAGTCGGAGTGCTCGAGTGTGACTGCCTTTGTGCCCCTCCAAATGGATGTGCCAACTCGAATACGAGGAGGTTGGCACACACTCTAGCATCTCACACCTGACATATGTCTTCGCGTTTGAACCTTAGCAAGATTTCCTCCAAAATTGGTGCATTATGATCCACATTGGCCTATTTCATTCATACTCGGCCTCACAACCCTACCTGCATAAGAGTAACATAAAAACACACATATTAGTGTAAAAATCCGAGAAAAGTAATGCTCAACATAAGGAATGAACGCTTCACATTCGTATCACACAAGCACTTAGCAATCACTATTAATTCATTTTTCGTTCTAGTTATATAACAATCTTTGTGTTTCTAATCACTATTCCCTGTGAATTTTACTACCCACTCACCAGGGTATTATTACTTTGATAAACCCGTGCACTAACGGTACACACACAAAACAGCGCTGTCAAGCATTTGTATTCAGTCCAGGGTTTGGCATCGAGTGATACTCCATGGTTTGTGGATTTTGCAAATTATTTGAGTTGAAAGTTCTTAAGCAAGAACTCACCTTTGGATAAAAGAAAAAATTCTTTAGTGATTTAAAAAATTATTTTTGGGATAAACCATTTCTGTGTCGCATTTGTGTAGGTCAAGTGGTCCGGAGATGTGTCCCACGGGAAGTAGGATGGGAAATCCTGGCACATTGTCACTCAGGACTGGTTGGAGGGCATTATGCTTCAAGTAAAACTGTTGACAAGGCCTTGGCTACCGGATTTTATTGGCCAACCTTGTTTCAGGATGCAACCAGATTGTTCTTCGATGCGACAGCTGTCAAAGAGCAGGAAATCTTTCTCGACGGGATGAAATGCCTCAAAATCAAATGTAATTTTGTGAGGTATTTGATGTGTGCGAGATTGATTTTATGGGGCCATTTCCTAAATCTAATGGTAATCAATACATTCTAGTGATCATTGGTTATCTATCCAAATGGGTAGAGGCTCAGGCCTTGCTTACTAATGATGCTAGAAATATGTTGAAATTTTTGAAAAGGCTGTTTACCCGATTTAGAACCCCACAAATTATTATCAGTGATCGAGGAACTCAATTTTGCAATGCTCAGCTTGAAAAGGTATTGAAGTATTATGGATTACATCAGCGACTAGCTGCTTCCTACCACCTACAGACTAGTGGTCAAGTCAAAGTGACAAACAGATAGCTAAAAAGAATCTTGACAAAGTCAATGGAACAAGGAAAGCAAAGTTAGATAAAACGCTTGGATGACACACTTTGGGCTCATCGAACAGTGTACAAGATTCTGATAGGGACCACTCCCTATAACTTGGTTTATGGTAAGTTGTATCATTTGCCTGTGGATCTTGAGTATAAAGCCTATTGGGTAATCAAGATGATGAACTTTGACTTGAGAAAAGCAAGGGAACAAAGAATGCTTCATCTCAATGAGTTGGATGAGTGGAGGTTGAACACACATGAGAATGCAAGGATTTATAAGGAAAGAATACAGAAGTCACATGACAAGCATATCAAGAATCTAAAAGAATTCAAAGTAGGTAATCAGGTTCTATTGTTAAATTCTCACCTACAATTATTTCCGGAGAAACTCAAGTCTAGATGGTTTGGTTCATATACTGTAACTCAAGTATCAAGTCATGGGGTTATTGAAATTGCACATCCAGAGAAGGGTACATTTAAGGTGAATGGACATTGGCTCAAACCATACTTTGATGTTGAGGTAAATTGCGAAGACAATAAAGTATTCTTTTTTCAAGAACCCCCCTAAGGAAAGGAGATGTACATCAAGCTTAGTGATGTTAAACAAGCTCTTCTTGGGAGGCAACCCAAGCCTTTACCATTTCTCTAGTTTTAGTTTAGAATTTACATGAATAAAAGCTTTAGTGTTGGTGTCTTGATTTTTACATGCTATTGCTATATTTTTCTCATGGATCATTGGTGTTTTAGTGTGTTTTAATGAGATTGGCGAAGTTTTTAGGTCATTTTGAGCATATTTCCATAACTCTCTAGTTAAATTTTTAGTGTTTATGTAGTCTCTATATGTGTATAAGTGCTGCAGATATTTTTCTGCAAAGTCTGCAATTTTTCTAAGTCATCCACAGAAGACACACAGCTGTGTGGAATTTCCACACGGGCGTGTGTTTCCATTTAGAGCTCAACTTCGCCATCCCGAGAAGACACAGGGGTGTGTAAATACCCCTGTGAGTGACCTTGTGACAATCACACGCCCGTGGGTAATTTCCATATGGGCTTGTAGATCTCTGCAGATTGTCAAATTTGCATCTTGAGAAGACACAGGGGCGTGTGTATGCCCTTGTGGATGACCCTATGAATGGTATACGGGCATGGGTAATTTCCACGCGGCTATCTGAAACTCTGTAGACACTTTTTCTCTATCCCGAGAGCACACAGGGGCATGTGTGTGCCCCTGTGAGCATCCACACGGCCGTGTGGAATTTTCATAGGGGCATGTGGAACATTTAGCCCAAATTCTTGGGAGAACAGAGAAGCCACAGGGGCGTTTAGGTGCCCCTGTGGGTCGGACGCACGGGCGTGGGGAATTTCCACACGCCTGTGTGGATGCGTTCAGAGGCAAAAAGATCGATCCTAAGAGCACATAGGGGCATGTCCCTGTGGGGCTCACACAGGCGTGCGTAATTTCCACATGCTTGTGTAGATACACAGAACACCAAAGGGCATGATTTTTCTTTAAAACCTACTCGCGTCCCTTCATTCTAAAACCCCCAAACTGTCAAAGAATGCCTTGTTTCAGCTTTCCGACCCCCTCTTGGTCTATTTAAAGTGAATTGTGTGAGTTTTCTGGCCGCATTCAAAGTTTTTGAGTTCTCATTTTGTCGGTAAGCCTCTTTTTCCCTTTCTTCTTCGCTAATCCTATTTTCTTTGGTTTATTTGGTCAATGTTACATCGATTTCATGTTCAAATGGTTAGTGAATAACTTTAGAACTATTTTAGAATGATTTCATAATGTATTTGGAAGATTTCTGCTACTTGGCCGTGCAGCTTTCATGCCCCGGAGATCCACACGAGCGTGTGGAATCTCCATACGACCATGTGGATTCTTGCAGATTGAGTTTTGAAGCATGATTTGATCGATTTCTATTTAAATCTTTGAACGAATGGCTCCTAGGTCAAAGAAAACGGCTGGCAAGCGCCCTCGAGAGCCCTCGCCTGAGCATATGGAGTTTGCGATTGCTGAGCACCAAGCTCGTTTTGAGCGTTTGTCGAAGCTCAAGTTCGCAGAGTCACGGTTCTCGGACTTGAGCGCACTTAGGGAGATTCTGTTAGGGGATGAGATGGCCGATGAGGTGGATGAGTTTTGTTGGTGGATAGTTGGCGACGTTTATTGTCGATCAGATAGCCAGTTATCCAGATGTTGACACAATAGGTGTTGGCATCATTGGAGTTCGATCGCTCATACTCTAGTTTCAACAACATCGATGCCATACAGTTTAGATCCTTCGGACAATATCACAGTATGAGCATTACATAGTTTTCAGTCTGATTGGGTCTTTATAACAAGAAAAATATATAGACACTGAAGAGTATGAGCAACTGTTGATAGATTATCATGGCAGTTTAATGCCACAGCTCACATACAGAGCATTATGTGGTCAGGGACAGTACGGGCCTGTGGTTTCCAAGGCGACATGCCTTTCCTGACCAGCTTACCATTCATCCACCCTGTTCTGAGTAGATTAGTGAACGGACGTGGCAACAACACGGGAGTCTTGAGCCAAAAAAAGTTGCTCTATTTATATTCGATAGTACAGAGTGGGCCGCTTCATCTTGGACACATCCTTGCTGTGTATTTGCGTCGTCATGGCCGATACATTACTCGACTCACTATGGGGATGTGTATGATAGAGGTGATTAAAGGGGCCGAGTAGATGATTCTACCATCTCCCCTCAGCCTAAAGATGATGAGACTGATAGGCATGATCCACAGATACAGAGATAGAGTTTATGTTATGATCATGCCCCATCCATAGATTGCCAATGGTGAGGGTGACACGGAAGAAGGGTCTCAACATGTTCCCGAGCCATAGGCAGAGCTGATGGAGACATAGGAACCTCTCATAGCATAGGTGATGGTGACTACTTGTAAGTGTACGGGGTTATCAAATAATACCTTTCACGCAAGCACAAGAGGGTGGTATTCACTAGGACCAAGGAGCTACCCTTAATCCTCTTTACTCGCTGTCAAAACTTCCAATTCGAGTTGAAAATCAAGATGACTAAAACACTAAAATAAAACAAGAACCACAGTGCAAAGCCAAACAAGAGGGTGAAAATAAAGAGATGAGAGAGGTCCCAAATGTGGATCCTCTTAGAGTTACTCAAGGTAAATGAATGCATGACCTGCTAAGCAAAAACAGTGTTCAGGCCACGAGAATACGAAAATAGGTTGTCCTGATGGTCACAAGCCAACCTTTCTCCTATGATTACAATGCGCAAAGGGAATTCCCAATTAAGACCGATACTCAACCTAGGTTCACCCGTAATATGGGCAGGGTATGAACTACAAAATGGTTACAATGTACTCATACATGAATCCACATTAAGCAAGGTGTGCCTAGTATTATGGCTAAAGTCATGTGAAAAGTGCTAGAGCAGACATATTTCTATATATGTTTTACATGCATTGAGCATCATTTTTACCAAGGTTTATGTCTCATATTGTGTATTTGGTGTTCTTTTATGCATATAGGTTGTAAATGCTTTGAAGAGTAAAAAGGAAGCAAAGACAGGCTATACAGACATAATGTTTGGTGTTCTTGTTCAATTCAAGGACCAAGACATGAGAGGAGTTCATGAATGTAGAGATGTGTGCCAACTTCCAAGAAGATTCAAGTCCATTCACTAGTTGGAAGGGCACAAAGATAACCACATCTTCATGTTCCTTCTCTTTGTGAAGATTGCAAGACCTCTCAAAGATACATCGATGAAGAAAAGTATTATAGTCTACCACATGGACATGTGCCCGGCTATGTGGCCTCAAAACAAGAGTGTTTGGACCGCGATTATGGAGAGTATTGTAGCTAAGTGCTGTAGCGAAATACTGTATCATTTTACAGTAGCTTAGTACTGTAATAGAATTACTGTTGACGCGCCCCCGTGGAAATTCCAACAAACCGCATGGAAATTCATGCAGCCCACGCAGGCGCATGGAAAATCCACATGGGCATGTGGGGGACACGTGACAGACGCTGTCTAAGGCCTATAAATAGCTGTTTTGCCCTATTCTTTCTCATCTTTTGTGTGGCTCTTGAGATATGAGACGGTCAGTTAGGGTTTGGAGAGGAGATCTTTTCTGATTTGGATGGTGTTCTTCACCAACTTTGATAGTTTTCTTTGCCGACATAGCACTTGGGAAGCCACCGGTGACCTAGCTTCGTAGAGGAATCCTTCAAGACGTTGAACTACCCACCAAGGCCAATCATCACGAATTCAAGGGGGTTTTCTGTATGGTTTTTGTTGTTTTTTATTTTATCAATCATTGTCTTGTAACTTGCCCCATGGAGGGCTAAACCCTAGTAGGTACTTGGGCATGTGAACCCTAGGATCTATTCTTTTGTATTAATTTGCTTTATGTGTCTAATTAATCCGAGTTGATTTGAGTTTTAATCTTGTCTTCCCATTGCTTGCATGTTTTCTTGATCCTTGTGGTTGATTGTATATGCATGATTTGTTACTTTGATGAGAGAGAGGTCTCCGTTAGAGTTAGAACTTCAAGATTAAAGAGGGTTGAGAGGGTGAGTCATGAGATAGTTGAGCGTCCCCTTTCCCTTCCGATTGAGTGTTTCCTATCTCCGTATTCCCTAGACTCTATGCAACCATATTTTGCGTGAGATTGAGAGATTTCTCCGCCGGGACCTTGTAGGGGGTTAGGGATCCTTCGCCAGGAATTACTGTTGGATCTATCTTTAGGAATCAGTTTCACTCTTAGGTGTCCCTAGAGCGTATTGCGGTCATATGGGGTGTAAGGTGTTGAGATTGAGCGATTTCTCCACCAGGACCTTGTAGGGTACTAGTATCGATGGCTTGAAGGCAAGGGCCGGTTGTTCTTGGATTACCTCGACCCATTAGACTCGGTTTAGAAGCATTTAGCGAATCTTGAACTTCATGTTAGATCCTAGGGGGAGCATTGCCCGGGTACCTCATCTTTATTTATTGAGATTCTTCCTCTATTTCACCCTTGCATTTTTGTCTCCGGTATTCATTTCTTCACACATTAGATCACCACATCTTTCCATTTATCATTAGGCTACAACGTAGAGAAGAAGTTAGTACTAGTAGCCCTGTTCCCTGTGGATTCGACTACCCAACTCACTAGGTTTTTTATTACTTCGACACCCGTGCACTTGTGGTTTACACGCATATTCGGA
The DNA here is from genome assembly GCF_009730915.1 of Dioscorea cayenensis subsp. rotundata. Taxonomy (NCBI): domain Eukaryota; kingdom Viridiplantae; phylum Streptophyta; class Magnoliopsida; order Dioscoreales; family Dioscoreaceae; genus Dioscorea; species Dioscorea cayenensis. The sequence goes on from NW_024087884.1 coordinate 25,649, forward strand.
AGTGCCAAGTTTTTTGTGCCATTGCTGGGGAACAGGATACTAGGAATGCTAGGACTTTGTTGCTCTAGCCACTTATCTTTTTCTTTATTTTGTCTATTCCACACTTTCTTTTTCTTCCATCATTCTCATCGAGTTTTATTTTGTTTTTATCTATTTCACTCTATCTTCTTCCACCGTTCTATTTTGTTTAATTTTGTTTCATTTACTTTTTCTTGAATGGAGCTTGAATGATGATTGATCCACTTATAGAATTATGTTCATAGGTTGATGTTGTCACTAGAAAAATTGATCGATTTGTTAGTGTTCATCAACAATACAATCCATGTCGCACCACATATCATCCAACTCGAAGAAGCTACCCAAATCTCTTATGGGATATTGATGGACAACAATGGGAAGCACCTCAACAAGAACTTCAATGGGATGAGAAAGTTAAAGAGGAGACAATGGGAAGCACCCAACAAGAACTTCAATGGGATGAGAAAGTTAAAGAGGATGTACTTGGTTTGAAAAGTGTTACGAGATTTATTGAAGCAACCAATGCCCATTTCAAAATATTAAGGCCACATTAAGTTGTCACGAGATCTCCATCAAAAACCTTGAGCGTTAAATAGGAGAGATCTTGGACATGCTTGCTAAGGAAAAATAAGAATTTGAACAAGCAAGGCAAGTGTCTCCGGGACATGATGAGGCCATGAACAACATTGGAGAAGTTTGGCAAATGGAGTACATTGGTGCAAAACATGAAAAGAAAGAAGTTGAATACAATTTTGAGATTTTGTATTGTGTGAATGAAGATTGTGCTTGTGAGCAAGAAAATTTTTAAGGGGATTTGCCAGTGTCATACTCTTCTCAAGTTGAAAATATACAAGAAGAAGCAAATCCTAAAGTAATGGAACAAGCATCTCTCTTTGGGATTGATCAACTCATACAACGCAAGAAAGATGTTTTGGGAAGGGGAAAAGATGTGGGTAGGAGATTGAAGGAATCCAATGACCCACCTGTGCTAAGCTTGGACAATTCCAAACCCAAATTGTTTCTTTGGAAACAAAAGTAAGATGGTTGGACTCTCCAATTAATATTCCACCCCGACAACTAGATTCTTGGTTTAAAGGAAGTAGCTATGCAATGTCTAGTAGGGAGGAACACACTCTTTTCAAGCCTCCATAAGGTAAGGAAGAGGTACGTCAAGCTTAGTGACGTAAAACAAGCGCTTCTTGGGAGGCAACCCAAGCTTTTAGTTAGTTTTTAGACTTAAAATTTACTTCAAGCAGTAATAAATTCATGAGTGTGTGCCTTGATCAATTTTTTATGTATGCTGGTGTTTTCATGAAATTTTTCATCGTTGTGAATTATTTTTCATGTGTATGACATGGTTCAAGGAGATTTTAATGTTAATTGTCAAAAAATTGGTTTTAATTGGGAGTTTTGGGCGCTGAGTGAACTGTGTACAGAAATTTTGCAATTTACGTGGCTGCGTAGAATTTCCATGCGGTCATGTACAGTACCCATGCTGGGCAGGGGAAAATCCACACCCCCATATGCCTATAAGAATGTGAAGGGGCACTATTCATCATCTTCCATTTTCAAAGAACCCTTTCATCTTCCACCCTTCACTCCTATAAAACTCAAGTTTTGATCTCTAAAACCAATTGTTTTCAACTCTTTGGAGGATTAGAAGAGATTTGTGACAAGGTCCCCTTGCGTATATCCCACAAGTGCACGGGTTTGTCGAAGTAATAATCCCGGGTGAGCGGGCATCGAATCCACAAGGAGTAGGGAATAAAAATACTAAATTCGATTCTTAGCTATGTAAAAGATCAATGATAATGAGTGTGACAATGATTCAATTCTCAACAGTAAAAGCAACAAGAAAGAGAGCAAAAGTAAAGAAGGGGGGTAAGGCAATCGATAAAGATGGGGTACCCGGATAATGCTCCACCTAGGATAATTGTTTCAAGTGCAAGAACCCTCTATTATGCTTCCTAATCAATGCAATGTTGAGTCATGGACATCCTTAATTACATAGTCCCAAATCTAAGGCCAACTATGCCTAACTCTATACATGTCCCAGAGGAGAAATCGAACAATCTCACCACCTCGCACTCGCATAGAGTTGCAATGAGCTCTAGGGATTCCAACTGATAAATCTCTTCCTTAATATAGACCTAACCTTTTGGTCCAGGTGGAAGGTCCCTAACCACAATTGGGCCCTAGATACTAAGATCACCTCAACGCTTCACTCCGTTGCACGCGCAACTAAGCCCCAGCGGAAGTTCATCCATTAGACTATTCACTCTATTATAGCCGCAAAGAACTCAAGGAACGGAGGTAGAATCTATCACGCTGGAGGGGAAAAGGGACGCTCCTGTACCTCTCGACTCACCCTCTCAACCCTCTCCAACCTAGCTTTGTCTAACGCTCGTGGTGTGTCACTCACTCACAAGGTTACCAACAAGAACTCTCAACCCTATTATCACTCTAGGGGAAATGTTCATACAATCAAGCATTCAAGGTTGGAACTCACAATAAACATCAATTTATTGAAAGCATAATAAAGAGGTTCAAGGAAACAAATACATCCTAGGGTTCACAATACCTGAGTACACACTAGGAGTTTAGTTCTCCATGGAGCTAAGTACAATCAATGAAATAGAATGTAAAAGTAATGAATCCATAAAGAAACCCCCTCGATAGTCATGTCGATGGTCTTGTGGAGAATCTTCTACTCATTGTCCAAGGATTCCCTGGTCCGGTATAGGATACGCCTCGACGGAAGCTCCCCTACCAACCTTCTTTCTAAGGAATGACAATGTCCTAGCCGTAGAACCTCTCCAAAACCTTGGCCAATAACCCTCGAAACCCTAGCCGAAGCCCTCTCTCAAGTTGGGGAAAAGATGGAGAAAAGAATACCAAAATTGGTGCTGAATCGGCTTTAAATAGGGCAGGAATCGGGCGACTACACAGGCATGGATGTTCCACGCGCCCGTGCGGAATTTCCACACGGGCGTGGATAATTTCCACACGCCCGTGTGCATTCTCTGTTTCTCTGGATTCTCGGCCGGCTGTGAACAGTGCCGCTACAGTATATACTACAATGTTGCTACAGTACTCTGCTACAGTATTTGAACTGAATAGCTTCCCAATTCCATACTTTCATCGGGGTAACGCAAACGGGCACACGTTCACGTCGTGGATCACTTGCTTCTTCAATGTTGTACATGTTGGCGAAATTCTTGTTCTATTTGCATAAGTCGGAGTGCTTGAGTGTGACTGCCTTTTTCCCCCTCCAAATGGATGTGACAACTCGAATACGAGGAGGTTGGCACACACTCTAGCATCTCACACCAGACCTATGTCTTCGTGTTTGAACCTTAGCAAGATTTCCTCCAAAATTGGTGCATTATGATCCATATTGGCCTATTTCTTTCAAACTCAGCTTCACAACCCTACCTGCATAAAAGTAACATAAAAACACACATATTAGTGTAAAAACCTGAGAAAAGTAATGCTCAACATAAGGAATGAACGCTTCGCATTCATATGACACAAGCACTTATCAATTTGCCAGAGTTTACACCGAGTTTTCTACTTTGATTTAATCTGGTAAGCTTTTACTCCCTCCCATCCTTTTCATGTTCTTCATAACTATTTTCTTGGTGTTTTCTTGGTATTTGTGTGCTATTTTTCATAGTAGATCATGTTGGACACTTATTGAATGCTTGAAAATGGTTTGTATACGGCGTAGGAGCCCTACTCCGGCGATTTCGCCAGAGTCGGGCACCCACATCTGGGCGCATAGCCCCGCCCATCGCAGTTTGCAGGGCCACGCGCCCACGCGGCCCCCTTGGCTGAGAGCACCCCAGCCACACTCTCTCGTGGCCGGGGCGGGAGTGCGCGTGGCCTGCCTAGCCATGTGCTCTGGCTAGCCACGCCCGAGCGCGCGCTGGGCATAGGCCATGCAACCGCGTGGCCTGGCACGCGGTCTCTTGACGGGATAGCAAAGGCTAGCACATGCCAACGCGGGCGCATGGCCTGCCCATGCACCCACGTGGTCTGGAAGAGTACCCAATAAGGCAAGAAAAGCGGTTGGCCTACCCTCCACGCTCGCGTGGAACCCTGTACTCATCAAATTCATGCTTAACTGACTTCTTTTGAAGCTTTATATGTAGGTATGACACCAAGGACAGAAAAACTTCTTCCGAAATGCTTTAATTTCATATGGTTAACCTTAGATGAAAATTCTTTTGGCACACCGGCAACACCAGAAGATGACGTCGATGCTTGAAGCGTCCCACTCATGAGACTTTAGTTTTCTTTACTTTTTGTTTTTCATTTTTTTAGTTTTTCTTTTATTTTTATGTTTTTAGACCTTAGTTATCTTTTGTGCTTCATTTTTATTTGTGCGAGTTCGTGCTTCATTTATTTTTACTAATAAGAACTCGCACATCTTTTTCTTCTTTATTGAGCTTCACCGAACCCCTTGTATACGTGCGAGTATGGCCTTGAGAGTGATATTGATGGTGTTTTTTGGTCATAAACACGATCATGTGCTTTTGTCACATGGTCGTGTGAGCTTCGTAACCTATACAACAAGCCCATGAGCTAGACTTCACCTAACGGTTAATGAGGAATTCAGGGGAGTATTGTTTTAATTGCATTCGTACACACATTATGCTTCCATTGTTATTATTTTTATTGTGCTTGCATACATACATTGAGGACAATGTACATCTTCAGTGTTGGGGAGGGTTTACCTTATACATGACTTTTACTTGTGTTTTCTTGAGTATGCTCTTGTTGCCAATGAAGGTTCACCTTAGGGTTTAGAGTTTAATTCTTCGTTTTTGGAGGTTGTAAACATTGGATTTTATCATGCTCTAGTTTTCATCCAATTTCATTAAATATTTTTGTGTGATTGCTCTTTGTGCACTTTTCTCACTCATTAGACCTATGAAGACTCCAGTTCATTGTCTTTGGGACTTTAGTGTGCTAGTTTTTATTTGAAAAAAAAATCAGAGGAAAATAAAAAATCAAAAAAATTTGAAAGAAAAAAAATTTAAAAATTTAAAAATAAAACAAGAATTGGAAATTGTTTGTTGTTTGTACATAGGGGGTGGAAAGAGCTACCACCCATGATGTATGTAGCTACTCTCATAAGTCAGATACTTGTTATGCCCTAATGAGAGAAAGAGCTATCTCATGGGATGTGTGAAAGCTACCATCCTTGGTAGAAAGAGCTACCACCTCAAAAGTGTGAAAGTCACTCGGGAGGCATCTTGGGAAAGGGCTACCTTGGAGGTCATGTGAACCTACTACCTATTCTTTTGTGTTTATAAATAAGTCCCGTGTTAATAAGAACTTAGTAGTAGACATAGTGTTGACATGAGTTGAGTTTTTCATGCACACACACACACGCATTCGGATTTTTATCACTTTCATTTTTTTGATTGGATTGTTTGTTAGAGCATTGATTGTTTTGTCTAATGTTTGATTCTCTCCATGATTTTAGAATTTTATTCTTGTACTCTTTTGGTGAACCTAAGGCCAAGCACTTCTCTTTTTCTTCCATGAGTTTAATGTTTAATTTTTTTCTTGAGGACAAGCAAAAGGATTAAGTGTGGGGGAGTTTGATAAGTGCTTGAGTAGACATCTTTCTATATATGTTTTTACATGCATTGAGCATCATTTTTTTACCATGGTTTATGTCTCATATTATGTATTTGGTGTTTTTTATACATATAGATTGTGAATGCCTTGAAGAGTAAAAAGGAAGCAAAGATAGGCTATAAAGACACAATGTTGGGAGTTCTTGTTTACTTCAAATACCAAGACACGAGAAGAGTTCATGAACTTGGAGATGTGTGCCAACTTCCAAGAAGATTCAAGTTAATTCACTAGTTGGAAGGACATAAAGGCAGCCACATCTTCATGTTCCTTCTCTTTGTGAAGATTGCAAAACCTCTCAAAGATACGTCGATGAAGAAAAGTCTTATAGTCTACCACATGGACGTGTGTCCGGTCATGTGGCCTGACACGTCCGAATATGCGTGTGTAAACCGCAAGTACACGGGTGTCGAAGTAATAATTACCCCGGTGAGTGGGTAGTCGAATCCACGAGGAGCAGGGGCTACTAGTACTAACTTCTTCTCTGCTTTTCTAACCAAATGATAAATGAAAAGGTGTAGTGATCTAATGTGTGAAGAGATGAACACCGGAGACGAATATGCAAGGGTAAAATGGAAGGAGAATCTCAATCAGTAAAAGTGGGGTATTCGGGCAATGCTCCCCTAGGATTCAGGTATTAGGTACCGGATAAGCAAAGTGTTTCTATGATGAGTAAGTTAAGTCGTGGAAATCCAAACATAATCGGGTCTATCTCTAGATCACCGATACTAGTCCCCTACGAGGTCCCGGTGGAGAAATCGCTCAATCTCAACACCTCACACCACATATGACCGCAAAAGCACTCTAGGGATTCCAAAGCGTGTATCCAATTCCTAAAGATTAATCCAACCATAATTCCCGGCGAAGGATCCTAACCCCCTACAAGGTCCCGGCGGAGAAATCGAGCAATCTCACGCCTCCCACCAAATATGGTTGCATAGAGCTTAGGGAATGGAGATAGAATACACCAATCGGAGGGGAAAGGGGACACTTCACTATCTCATGACTCACCCTCTCAACCCTCTTCAATCTCGAGGTTCTAACCATAATGGAGATCTCTCTCCCACCAAGGCAACAAATCATGCATTAAACAATCAAGAATGAAACTTAATCAAACACGGATTGAATAGAAACACTAAGCAAATCCACAAAAGATGAGAATCCTAGGGTTCACAAGCCCAAATACCCTCTAGGGTTTTAGCTCTCCATGGAGCAACATACAAAACACACCATCAATGAATGAAAGTACATTAAAACAATAGAAATAAACCCCCTTATATATGAACTGATGGCCTTGATGGAGAGCTTCGACGTCTTGAAGGACCCACTCCAAAGCTAGGTTCACCGGTGGCTTCCTTGATGCTATGACGGAGGAGGAATCGATCAAAGTTGGTGACGAAGCGCCTCCAAAGCCGCAAAGACCTCCTCTCCAAACCCTAGCCGTCTCACCCCTCAAGAGCCGCACAAAAGATGAGAAAGAATAGGGCAAAACGGCTATTTATAGGCCTTAGATCGCGTCTGTCACGTGCCCTCACGCGCCCGTGTGGATTTTCCACGCACCCGCGTGGGCTGCAAGAATTTCCACGCGGGCGCGCGGAATTTCCACGCGGCCGCGTGAACAGTAATTTTTCTACAGTACTTTTCACGAAACGCGGTCCAAACACTCTTCTCTTGAGGCCACATGTCCGGGCACACGTCCATGTGGTAGGCTATAAAACTTTTCTTCATCGACGTATCTTTAAGAGGTCTTGCAATCTTCACAAAGAGAAGGAATATGAAGATGTGGCTGCCTTTGTGCCATTCCAAATAGTGAATTGACTTGAATCTTCTTGGAAGTTGGCACACATCTCCATGTTTATGAACTGCTCTCGTGTCTTGGTCATTGAATTGAACAAGAACTCCCAACATTGTGTCTTTATAGCCTATCTTTGCTTCCTTTTTACTCTTCAAGGCATTCACAACCTATATGCATAAAAGAACACCAAATACACAATATGAGACATAAACCACAGTAAAAAAATGATGCTCAATGCATGTAAAACATATATAAAATATGTCTACTCAAGCACTTATCAAACTCCCCCACACTTAAGTCTTTGCTTGTCCTCAAGCAAAATTAAACATTATACCTATGGAAAGAAAAAGAGAAGTGCTTGGCCTTAGGTTCACCAAATGAGTACAAGAATAAAAATTCTACAGTCATGGAGAGAATCAAACACTAGACAAAACAATCAATGCTCTAGCAAATAATCCAATAAAAAATGAATGTGATAAAATCCGAATGCGTGTGTGTGTGAAAAACTCATCTCATGTCAACACTATGTCCACTACCAAGTTCTTATTAACATGGGACTTATTTATAAACGAAAAGAATAGGTAGTAGCTTCACACAACCTCTAAGGTAGCCCTTTCCCAAGATGCCTCCCGAGTGGCTTTCACACTTTCGAGGTGGTAGCTCTTTCTACCGAGGATGGTAGCTTTCACACATCCCATGAGATAGTTCTTTCACTCATTAGGGCATAACAAGTATCTGACTTATGAGAGTAGCTACATACATCATGGGTGGTAGCTCTTTCCACACCCTATGTACAAACAACAAACAATTTCCATTTCTCAAATTTTTTTCTGATTTTTTTCTGATTTTTCCTCTGATGATTTTTCAAATAAAAAAACTAGCACACTAAAAGTCCCAAACATAATGAACTAGAGTCTTCATAGGTCTAATGAGCGAGAAAAAGTGCAGAAAAGAGCAATCGGACAAAAAAATATTCAATAAAATTGGATGAAAACTAGAGCATGATAAAAATCCATGTTTATAACCTCCAAAAAAACTAAGAATTAAACTCTTAACCCTAAGGTGAACCTTCATTGGCATACAAGAGCATGCTCATGAAAACACAAGTAAAAAGTCATGTATAAGGTGAACCCTCCCCCACACTTAAGATGTACATTGTCCTCAATGTACGCATGCAAGCTACAATAAAAAAATAATAACAATGGAAGCATAATGTGTGTGGGAATGCAATTAAAACAATACTCCCCTGAACTCCTCATTAATCGCTTTGGTGAAGTCTAACTCATGGGCTTGTTGTATGGGTTGTGAAGCTCACATGACCATGTGACAATATCACATGATCATGTCTATGACTAAAAACACCATCAACATCACTCTCAAGGCTATCCGCACATAGACAAGGGGTTCAGTGAAGCTCAACAAAATAGAAAAGATGTACGAGTTCTTATAAGTAAACACATGAAGCACAAACTCGCACAAACAAAACAAAACACAAAGTTAACTAAAGTCTAAAAAATGAGAAGGTTAGAAAAATGAGAGCTCACCGGTGTGAATTGAGGAATAAAGTATGATTAAATGGCCGGTAAAACCCTTCTAAACCTTTTAATGACCAAGGAAAAATGTTTGGGAGTGTGGGTGTGTGAGAAAGATGAAGGGATGTGTGAATGGAAATTGTGAATAGTGGTCCTCTTCATCAATTTACCCCACATGGGGGTGTGAAAACTCCACATGGGGGCGTGGAGTACATGCAGTAGCATGGATATTCCACGCCGCTGTGGGTGCAGTAATTTTTGCGTAAAACACATCCATAGAGATATTTATATGAAATTAAGTCCAATTTCCCAACTAAAAACATGAATATCATCCTAAACCATGCCACACACATACATTTAAAATAAAACACCAAAAATATTCATGAAGAACTCAACACCAATAAAAATTTAACAAAGCACACACTCATGATTTTATTACTGTAGAAATAAAAATCTAAGCTAAAAAACAATTAAAAACTTGGGTTGCCTCCGAAGAAGCGCTTGTTTTACGTCACTAAGCTTGACGTACCTCTTCCTTACCTTATGTAGGCTTGAAAAGAGTGTGTTCCTCCCAACTAGACATTGCATAGCTACTTCCTTTAAACCAAGAATCTAGTTGTCGGGGTGGAATATTAATTGGAGAGTCCAACCATCTTACTTTTGGCCTCCAAGGAAACAATTTGGGTTGGGAATTGTCCAAGCTTAGCACAGGTGGGTCATTGGATGGCTTCAATCTCCTACCCACATCTTCTTCCCTTCCCAAAGTCTCTTTTTTGCATTGTAAGAGTTGATCAATCCCAAAGAGAAATGCTTGTTCCATTACCTTGGGTTTTGCTTCTTCTTGTGTATTTTCAACTTGAGAGGAGCATGACACTAGCAAATCCCCTTGAAAATTTTCTCGCTCACAAGCACAATCTTCAGTCACACAATCCAAAATCTCAAAATGATATTCAACTTCTTGCTTTTCATTTCCTGCCCCAATGTACTCAATTTGCCCAACTTCTTCAATTGTGCTCATGGCCTCATCATGTCCCCGAGATACTTGCCTTGCTTGTTCAAATTCTTCTTTTTCCTTAGCAAGCATGTCCGAGATCTCTCCTAATTGATGCTCAATGTTTTTGATGGAGACATCGTGACAACTTAATGTGGCCTCAATATTTTGGAAACGGGCATCGGTTGCTTCAATAAATCTTGGTAACACTCTTTCCAACCGAAGTACATCTTCTTCAACTTTCTCATCCCATTGAAGTTCTTCTTGAGGTGCTTCCCATTGTAGTTCATCAATATCCCACAAGAGATTTGGGTAGCTCCTTTGATTTGGATGATAGTTGATGCGATATGGATTGTGATGTTGATGAACATTAACAAATTGATCAAGTTTTTCTAGTGAGAGCTTCAACCTGAAAAATATAAGTTTAAAATTGGATTAATCATCATTCAAGTTCCATGCAAGAAAAAAAGTAAGTAAGACAAAAATAAAAACAAAAATAGAACGGTGAAAGATAATAAAGTGAAATGGATGAAAAACAAAATAAAAAAACCGATGAGAATGATGGAAGAAAAAGAAAGTGTGGAATAGAAAATTAAAATGAAAAATGGATAAATGGCTAGGTTCACCGGTGGCTTCCTTGATGCTATGACGGAGGAGGAATCGATCAAAGTTGGTGACGAAGCGCCTCAAAGCCGCAAAGACCTCCTCTCCAAACCCCTAGCCGTCTCACCCCTCAAGAGCCGCACAAAAGATGAGAAAGAATAAGGCAAAACGGCTATTTATAGGCCTTAGATCGCGTCTGTCACGTGCCCTCACGCGCCCGTGTGGATTTTCCACGCACCCGCGTGGGCTGCAAGAATTTCCACGCGGGCGCGTGGAATTTCCAGCGCCGCGTGAACGATGAATCTTTTCTACGGTGTTTTTTCACGAAACGCGGTCCAAACACTTTTCTCTTGAGGCCACATGTCCGGGCACACGTCCATGTGGTAGGCTATAAAACTTTTCTTCATCGACGTATCTTTTTAGAGGTCTTGCAATCTTCACAAAGAGAAGGAATATGAAGATGTGGCTGCCTTTGTGCCATTCCAAATAGTGAATTGACTTGAATCTTCTTGGAAGTTGGCACACATCTCCATGTTTATGAATTGCTCTCCTGTCTTGGTCATTGAATTGAACAAGAACTCCCAACATTGTGTCTTTATAGCCTATCTTTGCTTCCTTTTTACTCTTCAAGGCATTCACATTCTATATGCATAAAAGAACACCAAATACACAATATGAGACATAAACCACAGTAAAAATGATGCTCAATGCATGTAAAACATATATAAAAATATGTCTACTCAAGCACTTATCATGGCCTTAAGACAAGAGTGTTTGGACCGCGATTATGGAGAGTACTGTAGCTAAGTACTATAGTAGAATTATTGTTCACGTGCCCGCGTGAAAATTCCATGCAATCGCATGGAAATTCCACGCGGGCACATGGAAAATCCACATGGGCGCGTGGGCGCACGTGACAAATGCAGTCTATGGCCTATAAATAGCCATTTTGCCCTATTCTTTCTCATCTTTTGTGCGGCTCTTGAGGGGTGAGACGGTCAGTTAGGGTTTGGAGAGGAGGTCTTTTCTGATTTGGATGGTGCTCTTCACCAACTTTGATAGTTTCCTTTGCCGTCATAGCACTTGGGAAGCCACTGGCGACCTAGCTTCGTAGAGGAATCCTTCAAGACGTTGAACTACCCACCAAGGCCAATCATCATGAATTCAAGGGGGTTTTCTGTATGGTTTTTGTTGTTTTTTATTTTATTAATCATTGTCTTGTAACTTACCCAATGGAGGGCTAAACTCCAGTAGGTACTTGGGCATATTAAACCCTAGGATTTATTCTTTTGTAATGATTTGCTTTATGTTTCTAGTTAATCCGAGTTGATTTGAGTTTTAATCTTGTCTTCCCATTGCTTGCATGTTTTCTTGATCCTTGTGGTTGATTGTATATGCATGATTTGTTACTTTGATGAGAGAGAGGTCTCCGTTAGAGTTAGAACTTCAAGGTTAAAGAGGGTTAAGAGGGTGAGTCATGAGATAGTGGAGCGTCCCCTTTCCCTTCCGATTGAGTGTTTCCTATCTCTGTATTCCCTAGACTCTATGCAACCAAATTTGGCGTGAGATTGAGAGATTTCTCCGCCGGGACCTTGTAGGGGATTAGGAATCCTTCTCCGGGAATTACTGTTGGATCTATCTTTAGGAATCAGTTTCACTCTTAGGTGCCCCTAGAGCGTATTGCGGTCATATGGGGTGTAAGGTGTTGAGATTGAGCGATTTCTCCACCAAGACCTTGTAGGGGACTAGTACCGCTGGCTTGAAGGCAAGGGCCAGTTGTTCTATGATTACCTCGACTCATTAGACTTGGTTTAGAAGCATTTAGCGAATCTTGAACTTCATGTTAGATCATAGGGGGAGCATTACCCGGGTACGTCATCTTTATTTATTGAGATTCTTCCTCCATTTCACCCTTGCATATTCATCTCTGCCATTCATTTCTTCACACATTAGATCATCACACCTTTCCATTTTTTATTAGGATAGAAAGCAGAGAAGAAGTTAGTACTAGTAGCCCTATTCCCGGTGGATTCGACTACCCGACTCACCGGGTATTTTATTACTTAGACACCCGTGCCACTTGCGGTTTGCACGCATTTTCGGACGTGTCATCATGCAACCAAATACAACCTAGCAGACGAAAAATAGGATTGTCATGTAAATCAACAAGTTAAATCTCACCAAGCTTAAACCATGAACACACCAAATGCATTAGATCAACTCAAAGCATCTAAATACACAAGTTCACCGTAAGGTTCACTGACATCCGACGACCTTGGGGATTTGCCTTCCATACAAGCACAAGCACAAAATGAGTTCATGTAATCTACTCTAGAAAGCATAATAAACGCCCTCAAATGACAGAAAGACGTGGAGGAGAAATAATGACATGTAGTGGCTTCCACAGATGCCGCAATTGCAGCAGCTTCCTTTGTCTTCTATAAGCTTCCTCAAGGTAAAATTGATGGTGATCTTGCCCAAATGACTCTTCCTCTTGTTTCTTTCCCTCTAAATCTGTTAATCTGGCCATCCAAATGGCTGGTGAAGATGCCTCCAGCTAGGGTTCAAGATGTCCCTAAAGTGGCCTCTTTCAAAACTCTAATAGAAATACGGTCAAGCCTTCCAATTCGAGTTAAAAATCGAGATGACTAAAACACTAAAATAAAACAAGAACCATAGTGCAAAGCCAAACAAGAGGGTGAAAATCAAGAGATAAGAGAGGTCGTGGATGTGGATCCCCTTACGGTTACTCAAAGTAAATGAATGTACGAGCTGCTAAGCAAAAAGGGTGTTCAGGCCACGAGATTCCAAAAGTAGGTTGTCCTGATGGTTACGATGATAACTCCTAATTCCATATGAGTGTTAACTCGGAATCTCTTCCGGCCAACCTTCTCCTACGATTGCAATGCGCAAAGGGAAATCCCAATTAAGACTGATACTCAACCTAGGTTCAGCCCTAATAAGTGGAGGGTACGAACTATGTGATGGTTACAACGTACTCATGCATAAATCCCCATTAAGCAAGATGTGTCTCATATTAGGGCTAAAGTCTTGCAACCTAATACAACCAAGCAGTTTAAAACCAGAGTTCTCATGTAAATCAACACAGCAAATCTCACCAAGCTTAAACCATGAACACACCAAATGCATTAAAGCAAATCAAAGCATCTAAATACACAAGTTCACCCCAAGGTTCACCGACATCCGGCAACCTTGGGGCTTAGCCTTCCATACAAGCACAAACACAAAACAAGTTCATGTAATCTACTCTAGAAAGCATAATAAACTCCCTCAAATGATGGAAAGATGTGTAGGAGAAAGGATGACACGGAGTGGCTTCTGCGGACGCTGCAATGGGAGCGGCTTCCCTTGTCTTCTACAAGCTTCCTCAAGGTAAAATCGATGGAGATCTTGCCCAAAGAACTCTTTCCTCTTGATTCTTTTCCTCTAAATCTATTGATCTGGCAATCCAAATGCCTGGTGAAGACGCCTCCACCTAGGGCTCAAGATGTCTCTAAAGTGGCCTCCTCCAAAACCCTAGCAGAAATAGGGTTAAATAAGGTCCGCCCGAGCCTCACGGGTGCCTCACGACCGCATGGAGCCCATGAACCTTACTGTCTTTTTTAGCATTACTCCAGAAATTTAGTTTCTCCGATGCTTGGAACCCTAAAATGTGATTTTTGGTGTCGATTTCTCCCCAATTGTGTTCTCAAGCTCTCCTTGGCTCCTTTGATACCTGTAATATAAATAAAACAAATTTAAACACAAAACAGGCATCGATTCATGAAAATATGGGCAAAAAGCATATATTCTACAAGTATAAAATACCTACATTTAGGCATTTATCAAACATCCCCACACCTAAGCATTTGCTTGTCCTAAGAAAATAAACATGAGGAACAAGAGGAAGATGATAAATGACTAAATATACTGACCTCACGCTCAATGATAGAGAACTCCACAAGCACAAGTGAAAAAGAAAATCAAGCAAGGTAGTGAGTTGTTCTATAGTTAACCAAGCAAAGATAGTCTTGTTTTATCTAAAGTGCTTCTAGAGGTTGCAGACACTCATATGTTTTTGAGCACAACTTTTGTCTTTAATGTTGTTGGATCGAACAAAGGTGAAGACACAAGTTGTGCTTAAAGACATGTGGGTGTGTGGCAATCTCTATTGTACTCAAGTAAATACACAAAATGGAGGGGCACAAAGGCAATCACACTCATGTGTTATGACTTATGCAACATTAGCAAAAGCTTTGTCAATGTGGTTTCATTGAAGATGCATCGCAATCTATCATATGGATGTGTGCCCATTCATGTGGCCTCAATGAAAAAGAGTGGATTCGGAGCATTTTTGGCAAAAGTGTCAGAAAGGGCTTATTGTAGTAAAAATCACTATAGTAGTTACTGCTTATAGCATGCTAGAAATGAAGACTTGGAAATTCACACGGGCATGTGGAAATTCCACACACCCATGTGGATGCTTGATTCCAGCCCTAGAAATACCACTTTGAGAGTTTTTTGAGGGATCTTCTTCCTATCTTTTGTCCGTCTTCCAGGAAGCTGGCGGCTAGGGTTTGGAGAGGCTTTTGCTAGGTTTTTGGAGCGGTCCTATGGTATTTGACATCGAGTTCCTTTAGAGAAGAACTATAGGGGGAGCTTTCATCGGCATCGATTTGGCATGGTGTACCCTAGGTTTGACAAGGGAACCTTTTGAGAAGATGAGGCTGCTCCGCAAGACTATTGATACACACTACAAGGGGGTTTTCTCTATGGATTACTTGCACTTCTCTTTCATTTCATATTTGCTTTTGTATTGCTCCACGGAGTGCTAAACCCCTAGTGGGTGCTTGGTGATTAGTGCTTCTGTATTAGTAATAGAAAGTATTCTTTTCTTACAATGAGCATTACTTTTCTCTGATTTTATCGCTCATACATGTGTATTTCTGCTACTTTTGTGCATGTAGGATTGCGGAGACAAGTGTGGAAGAAAGAAGCCAAAGTAGATTATGAATACACTTTGCTGAAGAAATCATGGAGTGAACAAACGTGAAGACACAAGTTGTGGTCAAAGACATATGAGTGTGTGCCAACCTCCATTGTGCTCCAGTGAACATGCAAATTAGAGGGGCACAAAGACAATCACACTCATGTGTTTTTACTTGTTCAATGCTAGCAAGATTGTCGTCAAATGTTATTTTATTAAAGATGCAACATGATCAACCGCATGGATGTGTTTTCCCATTCATGTGTCCTCGATGAAAAGTGTGAATTCGGGAGTATTTTTATGAGTACTCGTAGTAAAATCAATGTAGCAAATATCCGTAGTAGTAGTTATCGTATATAGGTCGTTGAAAAATCAATTCTTATAGATTCAAGGTGGATGTCCGATTATAGCCTATTTAAAAGTCATGCGACTTCAAACTCATTTTTGGAATCCTTTTTCCCCATCTTTTTTTCTCATATTTTTCTCCATCTTTAGAGTCTCTCGCGACTAGGGTTTGGAGAGGCTTTGGCAAGGTTATGTAGTGGTTCTATGGCCTTCAACACCGTGTTCCTTTGGAAGATAGTTAATGTGGTAATTTTCATCAGCATCGATTCAGTGATGTGTGCCCTAGGCTTGACGAGGGAACCTTTGAAGAAGACACAGACACTCCACAAGACCATCGATACAAATACCAAGGTGGGTTTACTTATGGATTGCATGTTCTTACTTTTAATTTCATTATTGATTATATCTTAAAACCATGGAGAGTTAGATCACTATTGTTTCTTTGACCTTTCTATTTTGTTTCTTTAATTGATGTTTTTTAATTGGGTTCTAATCTTGAATGCTTATTGAATGGGTATTCCCTTAGAGTGATACGAGGGTTGAGAGCCTACATTGGTAATCTTTGTGAGTGAGTGACACACTATGAGGGTTAGACAAAGCAAGATTAAAGAGGGTCGAGCGGGTGAGTTGAGAGGTAGAAGAACGTCCCATTTTCCCACCGTTGTGATTTATCCTACCTCCACGTTCCAAGAGCTCTTTGCTGTCATAATAGAGTGAAGTGCTAAGAGACAAACTCCACTGGTTCTTAGTTACGCAAGCAATAGAGTGAACCATTGAAGTAATCCTTAGTATCTGGGGCTTAATTGTGATTAGGGATCTTTTGCCTGGACCAAAGGGTTAGATCTTTGTTAGTGAATAGGGTTTATCACTTGGACTCACTAGAGCTTTAAGCAACTTTGCATAGTGTAAGGTGTTGAGACTGAGCGATTTCTCCTCCGGGACATAGTGTAGGGTTAGTCACGGTTGACCTTAGCTTTGGGACCATGTATTGTAGGATTTCCATGACTTATTAAGCATCAGTTAGGAGATATAATAGTTGGTTTTGCACTTGAAGCAATAGTCCTAGGGGGAGCAAATGTCCCGGGTGCCCCATTTTCTATAGATTATCTTTCCACTCATTTTTTTATAACGCTCTCTTTCTTATTCTTTTTTTATTTCTTTTCATATTGACATTGTTCACACTACTATCGATCCATCTTCACTTTAGTTAAATAGTAATCCTTGTGTTTCTGATCACTTTTCCCTATGGATATGACTACCCACTCACTAGGGTATTATTACTTTCGACAAAACCCGCACACTTATGTGTACATACGCAAAAGGTATTTTGTCAAGTTTTTTGTACCATTTCAGGGAAATGGGAATTTTAGAAACACTTTGCACTTTGCTATTTTAGCTATTCACTATTTATTTTATTTCACACTTTCATATTCTTCCATCATTGTGATTTGTTTTTCTTTCTTTGGTTGCAGCTCCAGCTTATAACCAGAGCAAACCCTTCAACATTGGTTGAAGGAGATTCTAAACTTGAATGAACACTTTATAGAAGGAGAAAAAAACCTGTACAAGAATAGTTAAATCAAGCTGAGGTAGAAGGTGAAGGATCAGATAATATGGCAGAGCAGAATGAGCAGTAGAGGACAGTATCAGATTATGCCAGACCTGCAGTACTGGGCACATAGTCTAGTATTATGAGGCCACTGATTACAGCTCAAAACTTTGAGCAAAAGCCAGCATTCATCCAGATTATACAGCAGTCGACACAGTTTAATGGTTTGGCCGATGAGGATTCGACTAACCACATAGAGAATTTCTTGGAAGTTTGCGACATGCTTAAGATTAATGGTGTTATGAATGATGCTATTGGATTAAGGGCCTTCCCATTTTCCTTGAAGGGAAGAGAAAAGCAGTAGCTACATTCATTACCTAGAGCATCGATTACTACGTGGAGGAGATGGTGGAAGCTTTTCTTGCCCGATATTTCCCATTTGGAAAATCTGTGAAGCTCAGGAATGAAATATCCTCCTTTGTGCAAACAGAATTGGAGTCTCTTTTTGAGATATGTGATAGGTTAAAGGAGCTTTTGCAGAAATGTCCTCAACATTGTTTTGCCGAGTGGGTGATCATTCAGACTTTTTACAATAGGTTGAACCCAAGGACATGGCAGTTACTTGATGCAGCAGCGGGAGATACCTTAAGAAGCAAGACCCATAAAGAAGTACGATGTCTCATTGAGGAAATGGCTATGAACATTTATTAGTGAAACACAAGAGACAGAAAAAGGTTAGCCGGACTTCATGAGATTGATGCAGTTACTTCTTTGGCGGCCCAGGTTGAGTCATTGAGCAAGAAGTTAGATACTCAAACTTCTCCTAGAGTGGCAGCCTTGAATAGTTGCACTGGGTGTGGGGGAGGACATGCTTCATCTGATTGCCTGATTTCTATTAGTGGTACATCCTCGGTAGAACAATTGGATTTTGTGGGTAATTGACAAGGTCCCCTTGCGTATATCCTGTAAGTGCACGGGTTTGTGGAGGTAATAATCCCAGATGAGCGGGTATCGAATCCACAGGGAGTAGGGAATAAAAACACTTAATCCGCTTCTTAGCTATGTGAAAAATCAGTAGTGATAAGTGTGACAATGATTCAATTCTCAAACGTAAAAACAACAAGTAAGAGAGCATGAGTAAATGATGAGGTAAGGCAATTGATAAAGATGGGGTACTCGGATAATGCTCAGCCTAGGACAATTGTTTCAAGTACAAGAACCCTCTATTATGCTTCCTAATCAATGCAATGGTGAGTCATCGAAATCCTTAAATACATAGTCCCAAATCTAAGGTCAACTATGCCTAACTCTATACATGTCCCGGAGGAGAGATTAGATAACCTCTCAACCTCGCACTCAAATAGAGTTGCAATGAGCTCTAGGGATTCCAAGTGATAAATCTCTTCCAAATTATAGACCTAACCCTTTGGTCCAGGTGGAAGGTCACTAACCACGATTAAGCTCTAGATACTAAGATCACCTCAACGCTTCACCCTGCTGCACGCGCAACTAAGCCCCCAGTGGAGGATCATCCCTCAGACCATTCACTCTATTATGGCCACAAAGAACCTCGAGGTACGGAGGTAGAATCTATCAAGTCGGAGGGGAAAGGGACGCTCCCCTGCACTCCTCGACTCACCCTCTCAATCCCTCTCCAACCTAGTTTTTGTCTAACGCCGTGGTGTATCACCACTCACAAGGTTACCAACAAGAACTCTCAACCCTAGTGTCACTCTAGGCAAAATGTTCACACAATCAAGCATTCAAGGTTAGAACTCACAACAAACATCAATTAATTGAAAGCATAATAAAGAGATTCAATTAAACAAATACATCATAGGGTTCACAAATACCCAAGTACTCCATGGAGCTAAGTACAATCAAAGAAATAGAATGTAAAAAGTAATGAATCCATAGAGAAAACCCCTCGATAGTCATGTCGATGGTCTTCTGAAAGTCCTCTACTGTCAGTCCAAAGGATTTCCCTTGTCCGTGATAGGATACGCTACGACTGAAGCTCCCCCTACCAACCTTCTTCCTAAGGAATGATGATGTCGAGCCTAGAACCTCTCCAAAAACTTTAGCCAATACTCTCAAAAACCCCTAGCCGAAAACCCTCTCAAGTTGGGGAAAACGATGGAGAAAAAGAATGCTCAAAATCATGGCTGAATCGGCTTTTAAATAGGGTCGAATCAGCGACCACACGGGCCTCGTGGATTTTACACACGCATGTGGAATTTCCACACGGGCGTGTATAATTTCCACACGCCCATGTGGATTCTCTCGAATTACTATTTTTCTGGCCGCGTCAGAATAGTGTTTTGCTAAAGTACCGGCCTAAAAATACTTCCCGAGTCCATGCTTTTCATCGAGGTGACGCAAAACGGGCACACGCTCACGCCGTGGATCGCTTTGCTTTTTTAATGACTGGACAAGTTGGTGGGGATCTTGTTCTATTTTGCATAAGTCGAATGCTTGAGTGTGACCGCCCTTGTGCCCCTCCAAGTGGTTGTGCTAACTCAAATACGAAGAGGTTGGCACACACTCTAGCATCTCACACCCGACCCACGCCTTCGCTTTGAACCTTAGCAAGATTTCCTCCAAAATCGGTGCATTATGATCCACATTGGTTTCTTTTCCTTCATACTCACCCTCACAACCCCTACCCGCATCGAAAGTAACATAAAAACACACATATTAGTGTAAAAACCCGAGAAAAAGTAATGCTCAACATAAGGAAAGAATGCTTTGCATTCATATCACACAAGCACTTATCAAACTCCCCCATACTTAAGCTTTTGCTTGTCCTCAAACAAAAATTAAAAATGTTATGTGCATCAATGAAGAAGATATTGTATGTGCTTGGCCTTAGGTTCACCAAAGTATACAAAGAAAAGCATTCTACAAGTAAGGGAAATTCCAACACTAAATACGAAAAAAATCAATGCTCTAGCTAAAAACTTGAATAGAAAAGGAAACAAAAACCCAAATCGTGTAATGCGTGTGAACTCACTCAAAAGAAACCCAAGGTATACTCCTCAAAGTTCTAAGTACAAGGGACTTATTTATCCACAAAAGTGACAACAATTTCAAAGATGGTAGTAGCTTCACACATCCCTCGTATGGTAGCTCCTTTTCCAAAGCAAACCACTAAGGTGGCTTTCACACTTTCGAGGTGGTAGCTCTTTCACCGGAGTGGTAGCTCTCACTCATCCTATGAGATAGTTCTTTCTCTCATTAGGGCATAGCTAGTATCCCGACTTATGAGAGTAACTTCATACTACATAGGTGGTAGCTCTTTCCACCCAAAATGCAAAACAAACAAGAAAAACTATTTTTGTTCCTTATTTTTCATCATTCATTTTTTTCAAAAATTTAACACAAGAAACAACTATAACTAGTCCCTTTAACATCGAAACATGAGTTTCCAATAGAGTTTAAAGAGTGAGCAAAGGCAATCGAGTGTAAATCGGGTGAAAAATTCCTAGAAATTCAAGCAAGAACTAGAGCATGAAAAACATTCAATGTTAAAAAGTTCTCCTAAACTCAAGAATACAATCATTGCAACTAAGGTGAACCGCCATTGGCTATGTGAGCATGTATAACAATCAAAACTAATATAAAAGATATGTACACTATGAAACTCCCCTCCCCCAACACTTAAGTTGTACATTGTCCCCAATGCACACATGCAAGATCACTCATAATGTATATCATTGAAGAATACATGTTGGAGAAGCAATCAAAATATACTCCCCGACTCCCTAGTGTCACGCTTGATGGAGCTAAGTCCTTGGGAGTAATGTTTCGATGGGTTGTGAACCCCACACGGCCAAGTGTCGAGACAACTTGGCCATGCCCATGACATAGTCTCAATTCCCCATGATGACAAGACCATCTCGCACGCATACACGAGGGAGTTCAAAGAAGCTCAATAAAACAAAAAAATAACCTCGAGTATAAAAAAAGATAGACAATGAATACAACTCGAGATGCAATGAAAATAAACCTCGAAGGAGAATCCTTTTCTCGAGTGAACAAGTCCAAAAATAAAAATTCAAAAATGAAGAAAACACGTAAAAAAATAAAGTCAAATATCGGGTGTCACACTGCCGGCCTCCTCCGCATCACTGGTGGTGGGGAAACATAAGGTGGATCCACGGTGCCGGTATAGGAGATGGGGGTGCAAGAGATGCCCAAGGTGGCTGAGGAGTCCTTGGTCGCAAGGCAAATGAGGAGGCAACATCTCACTCTAAGATCTACTGTAATACGTCAAAACGTGCCATGAACTCTCGGTAATCGAGCTACTTATGTGACCTCGATCTCGAGACCTCCCGTCCCACACCACTCCTAAAGCATTCTCGAGCCTCTCAAAGAGATCATAGGCTCGAGGTGGTGTAAACAAACGCACGGGGGGTACATTCTCCGCCGCTAGAGGTGCCTCGCCCCATTGGTCCCGACCGAGGGCTTGTCACCGTATCCTCTGAATGGTATATTCATAGACATAAACACCATTTAGATATTTACCCGACCAAACCCGATGGGCCCTCATTATCTCTAACCCTAAGTGGTGCCGGTATTATCGCCATCTCGGCTCACTGATTGTGTCTCGTAGACCCATCCCCAAAAATGAGTCTAGTAATGTATGGACCCGAGAAAATGACACCTAGTCTCGGGATATCGTCCTTGATGCGTCAAATACTCCGCTAAAATGTGCCCTCGATGGACCGCCTCGCTCCAAAACCATGGAGTATAAGTACGTAAGTTCTTACTTGTTTATGACTCCCTGATTATCACCGCTGACCCTTCACCCGACCGCTTATGATGCCGTGAAGATATCTCGTAACTAGGTCGAGATAAACATGAAGCCTTAGACACCCTCGGGTTCATATCGCCCTCACCACATAGTATTTTATACGCCTCCTGGGAGATAAACCCCGACATGTCAATTGGAAGACTCTCATACTCCCCGGCCCAAAGATACTCCCTCATCATATAAACCAAGTCTATGGAGAACTCGGTGACACTCATACTACGATGTTGCCCAAAAGCTCGAACTCAAATAGCTACCGACACTATCAAAATGAGAATAAGAGCGGTCTAACTCAAATGAAGCAAGCACATCTAAAGTGAGTGAGCTGGATAGCGTGGTCATGAATATTCAATAACTTGTGCTAACTACCAACCAATAATAGTTTCTCAACCTCATCAGCCATGTCATCTACTAGTTGCACCTTCCTGAGTGACCCAATATCCGGGATTCACGCTTTGAACAAACTTAAGCTTCGCTAACCGCTTAAACCAAGCTCGATGCGCAGGAATTGCACTTTAGGACGTTTAGCAACTGTCTTCTTCGATCTGGCGGCCATACCTGCATGTATTAGAAAAAGAAAATCAATAAGTTTCATTCGACTCGCATGAGAAATAACAACGCACGGCCGCGGCGGGAGTTCCCACACGCCCTGCACTTTCACTAGGCGTGGAAAAACGCACGGCCCTTTGTAGCCATTCTTTCCGCCCTACACCCCTTATCTCACTTCCAGATCTTCTCAAAAACAAATCATAACCATTTTAGTAAGAAACCGATGTGCATTATCCATTTTAATCACAAGTAATCAGCTAGACTCAAAGGAAATCGGTGATGAGAGGAAACAAAGGCTTACCGACGAGTTGAAGCTAAACATCCCTACAATCCGCACAATGCACAATCAATCGATTCAAAGACAACAATAGGAGGACAAGAGAATGTCAAAAATGTTCTTTGGGTGGCTTAGGCAGGGTACCAATTTATTGAGAGAGCGTATAGCCTTTTTAATTCTCGGGATCCACACGGGTGTGCGGGAATCACCCACACCCGCGCGCCTCAAACGAAGGTCTCACAGGGTGACGCACGCCTGGCTTTTATTGATATCCGAGAAAAATCACTAGTAGCTCTACACGCCCATGCGGAAATTCCGCAGACGGGTCGGGCATTCACAGCCCACACATGTGGGTGATCGCATCGCCCTCGTGGCTTCTCGAGATGGAGAGAACTCCTCTCAGAAGTTTCCGCGACGGGCGTGTGGAAATTACCCACACCCATGCACGTTTCATAATGTCACCCACATGGGCGAGTTCACGCCCCTGTGCCTTGTCTCGACGAGTCTCGCATATAATTCCACCCGGGCGCAGGCGGAAAATTCCACACGCCTGCATTTTCACCGGATTCCTTAGAAAAACCCCGCAGTGCTCAGAGAAAGTGTCTCGAACATGTTTACGCACTTAGAGCCTGCCATAGTATGCAAGTTTTATCAGTGAAAAACATGTAATAAAGCTCAAACGACACAACTTCGCCAATTCCACATGAAAACACACGATGAATACACCAAGCCCGCAAGAAAAATCTCAAAGAAAAAGCATCTAAAAAAATCAAGACACCAACACTTAACAAATTATTCACGCAAAATCAAACTAAAACTAGAAGATAAGAAATAGTAAACACTTGGGTTGTCTCCCCAAGAAGCGCTTTGTTCAACATCACTAAGCTTGACATACCTTGCCTTACCCTCATGGGGGTTCATGGAGGAAAAAAATACTTCTTTGTCACTACATATCTCTCCGCCATAGTATGGTTTCAGCCCTCATGTCCATTCACCTTGAATGTGCCCCTTCTCCGGATGGTTAATCTCAATGGCTCCATGAGGTGAAACTTTTGGTTATGGTATACGGGCCGCACTCACCTTGATTTGAGTTTCCCCGGGAATAAACGTAGGTGAGAGTTGAATAATAACACCTGATAGCCTTCTTTGAATTCCTTCGGAGTGTTAATATGCTTGTCATGCCACTTTTGAATTCTTTCCTTATATATCCTTGCATTCTAATACGCCTTCATCCTCCATTCGTATAACTCATTGAGATGTGACATTCACATCGCTTCCGACTGACGTAAGTCAAAAAGTCTATCACTTTAATTGCCCAATATGCTTTGTGCTCTAATTCCACCGCTAAATGACAAGATTTTCCATACACTAAATTATAGGGAGTGGTCCCTATTGGGGTTTTGTAGACATCGTTCTATGAGCCCAAAGTGTGTCATCTAACCTTCGGACCAATCTCGCTTCCCCTTGTTCCAAATGATTTGGTTAAGATTCTCTTGAGCTCTCTGCTTGTAACCTCCACTTGCCCACTCGCTTATGGATGGTAAGGAGTAGCAAGACGATGATGAACTCCATAACGCTTTTAACACTTTTGCCAATTGTGTGTTACAAAAATGGGTTCCCGATCACTAATGATAATTCTTGGAGTTCCGAATCGAGCAAATAACTTCTTCAAAAAACACCA